>NC_032015.1:18951663-18956663 GCF_001865875.1 Lupinus angustifolius | reverse complement strand
ATAACGACGAGGTTGAGGATAAGATAAGGATGAAGATGAGGCTTATGATTGGATGAGGATGAGGATAGGAGGAAGATGAGGATGAGGATGGGGATAGGATAAGGATCAGGATGGGGATGCGGATGAGGATGAGGTTGAGAATGGGGATGAGGGTAGGGTGAGGAATAGGATGAGCATGTGGATTAGGATAGGATGAGGAGGATAAGGATGAGGATGCGGATGAGGGTGAGGAGGAGGATAAGGATGAGGGTGTGGAGGAGGATGCGGATAAGGATGAGGATATGATGAAAATGTGGATGGGGTTGAGGGTGGGGATGAGGATGAGGATAGGATGAAGATGAGGATGATGATGAGGACAAGGACGAGGATGATGATGAGGATGAGGATGAGGACGACAATAAGGATGAGAATGTCGATGAGGATTAGGATGAGATGATGGGGATGAGGAGGAGGAGGAGGAGGATGAGGATAGGATGAGGACGAGCATGAGGATGAGGGTGAGGATGAGGAGGAGGATAGTATGAGGATGAGGATGTGGATAACGTGACGATTAGGATGATGATGAAGAGTAGGTGGAGGAAGAGGAGAATGAGCATGAGGGTGAGGTTGAGGAGGAGGATGAGGAGGAGGATATGATGAGGATGAGAATGAGGATACGAAGTGGATGAGGATAGGATGAGATTTGGATGAAGATGAGGATAGGACGCAAATACGGATGAGGACTAGGTTTAGGATGAGGATGACGATGAGGACGAGGATGAGGATGGGGATGAGGTGAAGGATAAGATGAGGATGAGGAGGAGGATGAGGAGGAGGATGAGGAGGAGGATGAGGAGGAGGATGAGGAGGAGGATGAGGAGGAGGATGAGGAGGAGGATGAGGAGGAGGATGAGGAGGAGGATGAGGAGGAGGATGAGGAGGAGGATGAGGAGGAGGATGAGGAGGAGGATGAGGAGGAGGATGAGGAGGAGGATAGGATGAGGACGAGAATGAGGATGAGGATTAGGATTAGGATGAGAATAAGATGAGGATGAGGATGGGGATGAGGTGAAGGATAAGATGAGGATGAGGATGAGAATGAGGATGAGGGTGAGGATGAGGATGAGGATGAGATGAAGATGAGGATGAGGGAGCATATGAGGATGAGAATGAGGATTGGATGAGGATAAGGATGAGGATGAGGATGAGGATGAGGATTGGATGAGGATTAAGACGAGGATATGTGAAGAATGACGATTAGGATGAGGATGAGGACGAGGATATAATGAAGATGAGGATGGGGATGGGGATGGGGATGGGGATGAGGATGAAGATAGGTTGAGGATTAGGATGAGTAGGACAATGAGGAGGAGGATGAAGATGTGGATGAGAATGAGGATGAGGAGGAAGATGAGGATGAGGAGGATGATGAGGATAGGATGAGTATGAGGATTAGGATGATGATGAGATGGAGGATAAAGAGGAGGATGAGGATGAGGAGGAAGAGGAGGATGAGGACAAGGAAGAGGATGTGGAAGAGGAGGAGGATGAAGATGAGGAAAAGATCACGTTGAGGATGAGCATAGGATGAGAATGAGGATAATATGAGGATGAGGAAGACGACGAGGTTGAGGATGAGGACGAGGATGAGGATGAGGATAGGATGAGGATGAGGATAGGATGCCGTTGAGGATGAGGTGAACATAGGATGAGGATAAGGATAGGATGAGGATGAGGATGGGGATGAGATTTGGATGAGGATGAGGATTAGGATGAGGATGAGGATCAGGTTGAGGAAGAGAAAAAGGATGAGGATGAGGATGAGGATGAGGAACAGGATTAGCTTGAGGAGGAGGAGGAGGACGAGGATAGGATGAGGATGAGGATAAGGATGTGGATGAGGATGAGGATAAGGTGAGGATGAGATTAGGATGAGGATGAGGATAGGATGAGGATTAGGATGAGGATGTGGCTGAGCATTGGATGACAATAAGGAGGATAAGATGAAGATGAGGAAGAGGAGGATAGGATGAGGATGAGGATGACGATTGGACGAGGATGGGGATGAGGATGAGGATAGGATGAAGATTGGATGAGGATGGGAATGAGCTTAGGATGAGGACGGGGATGAGCATAGGATGAGGATGAGGATGAGGATGAGGATGTGGATGCGGATTATGATGAGGATATGATGAGGATGACGATGAGGACAAGGAGGAGGAAGATGAGGACGAGGACGAGTACGAGGACGAGGGTGAGGATGTGGATGAGGGTGAGGATGTGGATGAGGGTGAGGATGTGGATGAGGATGAGGATTAGGATTAGGTTGAGGATGAGGGGGAGGATGAGGATGAGGAGGATGAGGATGAGGATGTCGATGAGGATAAGGATGAGGACATGGTGAGGATTAGAATGAGGTCGAAGTTAGGATGAGGATGAGGATGAGGATGATATTAGGATGAATATGAGGATAAATTAGCATGCGGATGAGGATTAGGATGAGGATACGGATGAGGATGCGGATGAGGACGAGGATGTGGATGAGAATGTGGATGTGGATGAGGATGAGGATGAGGATGAGTATGAGGATGAGGATGAGTATGAGGATGATGATGAGGATGAGGATATGATGAGGATGAGGATGAGGAGGATGAGGATGAGGAGGATGAGGATGAGGATGTCGATGAGGATAAGGATGAGGACATGTGAGGATTAGAATAAGGTTGAAGTTAGGATGAGGATGAGGATGAGGATGATATTAGGATGAATATGAGGATAAATTAGCATGCGGATGAGGATTAGGATGAGGATACGGATGAGGGTGCGAATGAGGATGAGGATGAGGATGAGGATGAGGATGAGGATGAGTATGAGGATGAGGATGAGGATATGATGAGGATGAGGATGTAACGAGTATGAGGATGTGGATAGGATGAGTTTGAGGACGAGGATAGGTTGAGGATGAGGATAGTGTGAGGATTCGGATAGGGTGAGGATTCAGATGAGGATGAAGATAGGATGACGAGGAGGAGGAGGAGAAGGAGGAGGAGGAGGAGGATAATGAGGATGAGGAGGACGACGATGAGGATAAGGAAGCGAATTGGATGAGGATGAGGACGAGGACGAGTATGAGGATGAGGATGAGGATAGGATGGGCAGGAGGATGAGGTGGAGGAAGAGGATGAGGATGAGGATGAGGATGAGGAGGTGGAGGAGGAGGAGGGGGAGGATGAGGAGGAGGAGGAGGATAGGTGAGGGCTGAGGATGAGGACGAGGATAAGATGAGGATTAGGATGAGGATGTGGACGAGGATAGGATGCAGATGAGTATTAGGATGAGGAAGTGGACGATGATAGGATGAGGATGAGGATAAGGATGAGGATGAGGAGGAGGATGAGGACGAGAATATGATGAGGATAACGTGAGGATTAGAATAAGCATGAGGATATGATGATGATGATGAGGATGAGGAGGAGGAGGAGAATGTGGATGAGTGTCAGGATGAGGAGGAGGATGAGGATGAGTTGGAGGATGAGGATGAGGATAGGGTGAGGATACGATGGGGATGAGGATGGGATGAGATTATTTTGAAGATAAGGATATGATGCAAATGTGGATGAGGATGAGGATGAGGATGGGGATAGGATGACTTTGAGGATAAGCATAGGTTGAGGATGCAGATGAGGATTAGGATGAGGATGACGACGAGGATGAGGATGAGGCTAGGGATTGGGATGAGGATGAGGCTAGGGATTGGGATGAGGATGAGGATAGTGTGAGGATTAGGATGAGGAAGAGGATGAGGATGAGTATGTGGATGTGGATAAGGATGAGGATGTGGATGGGGATGAGGACTAGGATAGGATGAGGATTAGGATTAGGATAAGATGGGAATGAGGATGAGGATGAGGATAGGATGAGGCTGAGGAGGACGAGGAGGATGAGGATGAGGATGAGGATGATGATGGGAACGAGGATAAGGATGAGGATGAGTGTTGGATCAGGATTAGGATCAGGATTTGGTTTAGGATCAGGATCAAGATAGGATCAGGATTAGCATGAGGATGAGGAAGAGGATTAGGGTTGGGATGAGGATGAGGATGAGGGTGAGGATAAGATGAGGATTAGGATTTGGATTAGGATAGGATTAGGATGAGGATAGGATGAGGGTGCGGATAACGACGAGGATGAGGATAAGATGAGGATGAAGATGAGGCTGATGATTGGATGAGGATGAGGATAGGAGGAAGATGAGGATGAGGATGGGGATAGGATGAGGATCAGGATGGGGATGCGGATGAGGATGAGGATGAGGTTGAGAATGGGGATGAGGATAGGGTGAGGAATAGGATGAGCATGTGCATTAGGATAGGATGAGGAGGATAAGGATGAGGATGAGGATGAGGGTGAGGAGGAGGATGAGGAGGATGACGATATGATGAAAATGAGGATGGGGATGAGGGTGGGGATGAGGATGAGGATAGGATGAAGATGAGGATGATGATGAGGACAAGGACGAGGATGATGATGAGGATGAGGATGAAGATGACGAAGAGAATGAGGATGAGGACGACGATGAGGATTAGGATTTGGTTGAGAATAGGATGAGGTTGAGGATGAGGATGAGGATGAGGATGGGGATGAGGAGGAGGAGGACGAATAGGAGGATGAGGATAGGATGAGGACGAGCATGCGGATGAGGGTGAGGATGAAGATGAGGATAAGGACGACGATAGTATGAGGATGAGGATGAGGATATCGTGAGGATTAGGATAATGATGAGGAGTAGGTGGAGGAAGAGGATGAGGAGGAGGATAGGATGGGCATGAGGGTGAGGTTGAGGAGGAGGATGAGGAGGAGGATATGATGAGGATGAGAATCAGGATACGACGTGGATAAGGATAGGATGACATTTGGATGAGGATGGGGATGAGGATGTGGATGGGAATGAGGATTAGGACAGGATGAGGATGAGGATAAGATGAGGATGAGGATGAGGATGAGGATGAGGATGAGCATGT
>NC_032015.1:18919146-18951563 GCF_001865875.1 Lupinus angustifolius | reverse complement strand
GATGAGGATGGGGATGAGGACGATGACGAGGACGACTATGAGGATGAGGATGGGGATGAGGATTAGGATTAGGATGAGAATAATATGAGGATGAGGATGAGGATGGGGATGAGTAGGAGGATAAGATGAGGATGAGGATGAGAATGAGGATGAGGGTGAGGATGAGGATGAGATGTGGATGAGGGAGCATATGAGGATGAGCATGAGGATAGGATGAGGATAATGAGGAGGATGAGGATGAGGTTGAGTATTGGATGTGATGAGGATTAAGATGAGGATATGTTAACGATGAGGATTAGGATGAGGATGAGGACGAGGATGAGGACGACGCAGAGGATGAGGATGAGGATGAGGATGAGGACAAAGATGAGGATGAGGAGGAGGATGAGGATAAGGAGGATGATGATGTTGACGATGAGGAGGAGGATGAGGATGAGGATATGATGAGGAGGAGTATGAGGTTGAGGAGGAGGCTGAGGATCAGGATGAGGATCAGGATGAAGATAAGGAGGAGAATGAGGATGAGAATGAGGATGAGGATGAGGATAGGATGAGGATGAGGATGAGGAGGAGGATGAGGATGAGGAGGAGGATGATGATGAGGATGAGGATGAGGAGGATGATGATGATGAGGATGAGTATGAGGATAGGATGAGGATGAGGACGAGGATGAGGATGAGGATAGGATGAGGATGAGGATGAGGATGAGGATGAGTATGAGGATATGATGAGGAGGAGGAGGAGGACGATGAGGACGAGGATGAGAATGAATATGAGGATGAGGATGAGGAGGAGGATGAGGATGAGGAGGAGGATAAGGAGGAGGATGAGGATGAGGACAAGGATGAGGATGAGGATATGATGACGATGAGAAGGAGGGTGAGGATGAGGATGAGGATGAGAATGAGGACAAGATGAAGAGGAGGAGGAGTATTAGGATAGGATGAAGATGAGGATGAGGATGAGGACGTGGATAAGGATGAGGATGAGGATGAGGATGAGTATAAGGATGAGTATGAGGATGAGTATGAGGATGAGGATAGGAGAGGATGTCGATAGGATGAGGATGAGGACGAGGATGAAAGGGCAATGTGTCAAGGATTTCACTAGCAATGTTTTGCCGATGTTTTGATGTAGACAAGGAGTTAGTAAAAGCTTGAAGATGACTCAACAATGAACATGCCTAGAACTCAAGGGTCATATCTAGACTATGTTATATCAATATAGTTATATTTCTAAGTAGTTTGGGATGTGTGCCTTAGTTAGTGAGTCTAGGTTAGGTAAACCTAGGTGCAAGTCTCACAAGCCTTGACATATCATATTCATGAGGCATATCATCTAGTTTATTATGTGTTCATGCATTAATCATACATGTTATATGTGCATATTAGGCATAACATAATTGTTAAAACATGTATAGGTGTCATGCATAACATATAAGTAGTTTACCATTTAATCATGTATTGAAATATTATGGTTAATCGATTAACTCTGAGTCTTTGAGTCTTAATTGTTACAAACTATTAGAGATCATATTGTTTACATGATTTACTTCATCATATAGTTTCTTATTCATGCCTGTAGTTTTAATGTGCTAAATCCCATTCACACTTTCTTACATGTTTGTGCATTTTGTTTAGAGATTTTTGAGAAAGATTCTGCATTATCTGTATTTTGTATTAACTTGCATACATTCATGATGGCTTGTGTTACTTAAGTGTGGGTTAATCATTGAGTTTTCATTACTGTAAAATCCGAGTATTATGTACTCATTCATAACTCAAAGCGTTGTAATTCAAGGATTAGGAAAATCCTAGCTACGGTTTGGTAAGGTGTTCTTCACAAAGACTTGGAGGTCTTGGTATAAAGAGCAATACCTTGGCTGGGTCCGAATCGCGGTAAGAAAGGTTTTCTTGGGAGGCGGTTTTAGGAAAGGTCAAACCAAGGGTGACGAAGTTCTTTGGGTTCCAAGAAAGGAGCGTTCGAGTCTTGTAATTCAATTGGTGTATGTAACAATACATTGCTTTCAATATAGTGAAGAGAAATCTCCCATCATCAGAAGGGGAGGCCTGAATGTAGTTTGCAAGTGGACTCGCAAACGAACCAGGATAAAAATCCTATTGTGCAAGTTGTTCTCTCTCAATCTCTTTTATAATTCAAACTGTTTTAATTCGTGTATTAAGCTGATATTTTGTATACTGCTATTGTGCCATATCTTTGTAAATTGTGTATAAAAATATATGTTGTCTCTCTTCTTGTTTGTTGGTAACTTGCTGTGCAAGAAGCCAATCTTCCAATTCTGTCTCTGTACGTTTTAATCGATTAAGCCAACTTGTTAATCGATTACCTGGGATGTTTTCCAGAACCGGGTTTTGGGTGCGAAAAGCGATAATTGATAACCGCTACACCTATTCAACCCCCCCTTTGAGGTGTGTCTAGACCACTGATACCTAACAAGTGGTATCCGAGCTAGTACTGTGTGCTAGCTCAACCGCATACGCGTGATCCTAAGGGAATTAAATGGGTTCCACCAACCCCTTTGGCGATGATGGCGCATCCATTAACTGCCCTCCCGTATTTAGTGGCGAGGGATACGCCTACTGGAAAGTCCGAATGAAATTTTTTATTGAGGCCATTGATTCGGATATTTGGGAATCAGTAATCAACGAGCCCTTCGTCCCACTACACTTAGTGGATGACGAACCAAAAGAAAAACCTAAAAGTTTGTGGACTGATTAGGAGCGCAAAAAGGTTCAGTACAAACCTACGTGCTAAGAACATAATGACATCGATCCTATCATATGATGAATTATTTTGGGTATCTCAGTGTCAAAGTGCCAAGGAGATGTGGGACACTATACAAGTGACTCATGAGGGCACTAGCGAGGTCAAGCGTTCCAGGCTGAATGTACTGACACATGAATACGAGTTATTTCGCATGCTTCCTAATGAATCTATATGTAATATGCCAAAACGTTTTACTCATGATATAAATCATTTGGTCGCCCGTGATAAAACTTTTACTAATGGTGATTTGTCTAATAAAGTTTTGCGGTCTCTTGATAGGAGATGGCAACCAAAGGTAACCGCGATAACGGAATCAAAGAACTTAGACAACATGCCATTAGCTACTCTCTTTGGCAAACTCCAAGAACATGAAATGGAGTTAGGGCGGATAATGAATGAAGAGTCAGACAAGAACGGAATCACACTTAAGGCTACAAGATTTCAAGAAGATCAAGAAAGTGAAGATTCCAGTTTAGATTCTGATTTCGATGAAGACTTGACTCTCCTATTTGAAAAATTCAAGAAGTATCTCAAGAAGAAAGGAGGGATCAAGAATCTCAAGAAAGAAGCCAATAACTCGACCAAGAAAATCAAAATTCGCAAAGAAGGCTTCACTTGCTTTGAGTGTGGAAAATCAGGCCACATGAAGCATCAGTGCCCGAGCTACCTCAAGAAAGTCGATAACAAGAAGAGCAACTCTCGAATGTCCAAGTCAAAGAGAGCATACATTATTTGGGACGATTCCGAGAAAGATTCGACTTCAAGCTCATCCGATGAGGAGAATAATACAAAGGTATGCCTTGTGGCACAACTGAATGAGAAGTGCACATCTAGTGATGAAGATGATTCTATTGAGGTACATTCCTATACTTCATCATGCTCTAATGACTCTCCTCCATACGATGAATTATATGTAGCTTTTGTCGAAATGCATGAGGAATTCAAGAAAATTGTTAAAGTAAATATAGATAGAAAAAGAGTTATCCCCTTGCATGAAAAGAAAATAATTGGAATGCAAAAGGAATTAGATGAGCTTAAACTTGAAAATGAAACTTTTGATCTTCTCTATGCATGTGCCTCATGTGATTGCTCTACTTCTAAATTATGTCAACCCACTATATGTGATACTTATGAGAATTTAAACGCGGAAAATTATGTTCTGAAACAAAAACTTTCAAAGCTCGCATATAGTCAAGATAACCTTAACATATTGCTTGCTAATACAAGAAACGTTGGTAACCGATCTGGAATTGGATATAAACCTGAACCTAAGAAAAGACCATGTAGAAATCTAGTAGTTCAAATGCATAAGAAGTCAAATAATAACATGCCTACTTGTTTCCATTGTGGTACACATGGTCGCACATGTACTACATGCTTTATTAGAAAATTTGGTGTGCCAAGTGGAAAATATGTTCGGGTAAAGAAGGGGCAAGATCCCTTAGTTACTAACAAGAAGGGACCCAAAATAACTTGGGTATCCGAAAGAGACAAGTGAATTGTGTTTGTAAGTGTGTCAAAGGACATTTGAGCATTAAGGGATAAATCAACAAAAGATGTTCTAGGCACAAGGTTGGTGAGTAGATCAAGGTTATTAAGGAGTAAAGTTGTTGAGAAAGGTTGTTAAATGAGCTTCCGTATTATGCTACCTACCAAGAGTACTTCTCTATGTAATAAAGGGGGAGCAGCGCACTTTGAATGTCAAATACACAACCTGAATCTGATCTCTCAACATTGGTCATATCATCAAGCTTTTCATCAAACAAGGATTTGGTAGATTTGGTATGGATTGTAATAGCTAACTACTTATATTCTACTAAGCTTGTGTTGGTATTATGCTTAATTGTAGCTTGCTGTTTACAATTGGAAGTAATGTGTTTCTATTTTCAAATTGTCTATTTCATGCTTAATGGATAATCATGTCGTAAAGAGTATGGATTTATGTTTAATGGATCTTGACCATGTTTGGTGTACGTACTCATGTTGATTAATTAAGACTGTTGTTTACTGTTCAATTATATCACTGCTTAATCATTCCATGCCTAATTTGACTTCACATAGCCTTTCATGCCATTAAATCAATTTTGTTACTGTTTAATGTCAATTTAATCGATTATGTACTGTTTTTAATTGATTAAATCCTATAAAATTTAGCATTTGTGCAATTTTCTTACAGTTGGTTGATTAATTAAACGCCCAAAATTAATTGATTAATTACAGTCTGTCTTAACCATATAACTCTTCTGACTTTTGACTAGAATTGAATATTCGCATCTTTTTGATAATGTCAAAAGGGGGAGAAAGGTTGCTTGTTGTGTTTGATGTATTTGCAGGTTGTAAAATAGCTTTCGTAGTAATCGTTGCTTACCTAAGGGGAAGAGCAAGCGCTTCAACTTTGAATTCACAACCGCTAAGCAAATGTACAACATCATCAAGCTATTTCATCAAATTTAATGTGGTATTTGTCATCATCAAAAAGGGGGAGATTGAAAGTGCAAATATCAAGGATTGCACTAGCAATGTTTTGCCGATGTTTTGATGAAGACAAGGAGTTAGTAAAAGCTTGAAGATAACTAGGTTATATCTAGACTAGAACTCAAGGGTCATATCTACACTAGGTTATATCATTAGAGTTATATTTCTAAGTAGTTTGGGATGTGTGCCTTAGTTAGTGAGTCTAGGTTAGGTAAACCTAGATGCAAGTCTCACAAGCCATAAATGTTGACATACCATATTCATGAGGCATATCATTTAGTTTATTATGTGTTCATGCATTAATCATACATGTTATATGTGCATATTAGGCATAACATAATTACTAAAACATGTATAGGTGTCAAGAATAACATACAAGTAGTTTACCATTTAATCATGTATTGAAATATGTTGGTTAATCGATTAACTCTGAGTCATAATCGACTAACGTGTTTGTTTTCTGTTTTCTGTTTTAATTGTGTAACTGAAAAAAACGGTTTGCGGAGCCAAATGCATTTAGTATAAATTATGTTAAATTGCAGAAACGTGCATCATTGCATATCATTATTAGAAACTATTAGAGATCATATTGTTTACGTGATTTACTACATGATATAGGCAGAAGAGAGATGCATGTGTGAGAAAGAGATATTAACATGCTTAGTTGATATTGTTCATAATGTATTGCATGTAATTTTAATGTGCTAAATCTCATTCATACTTTCTTACATGTTCGTGCATTCTGTTTAGATATTTTCGAGAAAGATTCTGCATTATCTGTATTTTGTATTAACTCGCATACATTCATGATGGCTTGTGTTACTTGAGTGTGGGTTAATCATTGAGTTTTCATTATTTTAAAATCCGAGTATTAAGTACTCATTCATAACTCAAAGCGTTATAATTCAAGGATTAGGAAAATCCTAGCTGCGGTTAGGTAAGGTGTTCTTCACAAAGACTTGGAGGTCTTGGGACAAAGAGCGATACCTTGGCTAGGGTTGAATCGCGGTAAGAAAGATTTTCTTGGGAGGCAGTTTTATGAAAGGTCAAACCAAGGGTGACGAAGTTCTTTGGTTCCAAGAAAGGAGCGTTCGAGTCTTGTATTAAATTGGTATATGTAACAATATAATGCTTTCAATATAGTGAAGAGAAATGTCCCAAGATCAGAAGGGGAGGCCTGGATGTAGTTTGCAGGTGGACCCGCAAACGAACCAGGATAAAAATCCTATTTTGCAAGCTCTACTCTCTCAATCTCTTTTATAATTTAAGCTGTTTTAATTCGTGTATTAAGCTGATATTTTGTATACTGCTACTGTGCCATATCTTTGTTAATTGTGCATAAAAATATATGTTGTTTCTCTTCTTGTTTATTGGTAACTTGCTGTGCAAGAAGCCAATCTGCAATTTCTGTCTCTGATACGTTTTAATCGATTAAGTCCACTGGTTAACTGATTACCTGGATTATTTTCCAGAACCGGGTTTTGGGTGCAAAAAGCGGTAATTGATAACCACTACACCTATTCAAGCCCCCTTCTAGGTGTGTCTAGACCACTAATACCTAACAGAGGATGAGGATGAGGATGAGGATGAGGAGAAGGAGGAGGATGAGAATGAGGATAGGATGAGGATGATGATGAGGATAGGATGGCGATGAGGATGAGCGTGAGGATAAGATAAGAATGAAGATGAGGATTGGATGAGGATGATGATGAGGATCTGATCAGGAAGAGGATGAGGGTGAGGATAGGATGAGGATGAGGATGAGTATGAGGAGGAGTCTGAGCATGAGGACGAGTTTGAGGATGAGGATGAGGTGGAGGAGGAAGAGGATTAAGATGAGGATGAGGATGAGAAGGACAATTAAGAGGAGAATAATGATGAGGATAAGGAGAGGATGAGAATGAGGATGACGATAGGATGAAGATGAGGATTTAGATAGGATGAGGATGATGTTGATGATAGGATGAGAATGATGGTGAGGATAGGGTGAGGATCAGGACGAGGATGAGGACGAAGATGAGGATGAGGATTAACAAAGGATGAGGATGAGGATAGAATGAGGATGAGGACGTGGATAGGATGGGGATGACGATGAGAATGATGAGGAGAATGAGTAAGAGGATGAGGGTAGGATGAGGAGGAGGTTGAGGATAAGGAGGAGGATGAGGATGTGAGGAGGAGGATGATGATGCCAATGAGGAGGAGGAGGAGGATGATGAGAATGAGCAGGAGGAGGAGGAGGATGAAGATGAGTATGAAATGGAGGATAAGGAGAATGATGAGGACGAGGACGAGGATGAGGATGAGGATGAGAATGTGGATGATGATGAGGATGAGGATAGGACGAGGTTGAGAAAGAGGATGAGGAGGATTAGGATGAGGATGAGGAGGAGGACTATGAGGATAAGATGAGGATGAGGATAAGGATGAGGATGACAAGGAGTATGAGGCGGATGAGGATGAGGATGAGTATGAGGAATAGGATGAGGATGAGGAGAAGGAGGAGGATGAGAGTGTGTATGAGGATAAGGATAGGATAATGAGGAGGATGCGGATGAGGAGGAGGATGAGGTTGAGGTCGAGGATGAGGATGAGAATGAGGATGAGGATAGGATGAGGAGGAGGAGGATGACGATGAGAATGAGGAAGAGGAGGAGGATGAGGAGGAGGATGAGGATGAGGATGATGAGGAGGATGAGGAAGATGATGAGGGCGAGGTTGAGGATGAGGATGAGGATGAGAATGTGGATGAGGATGATGATGAGGAGGAGTATGAGGATAGGATGAGGATAAGGATGAGGAGGAGTGTGAGGAGTAGGGTGCGGATTAGGATGAGGAGGAGGAGGACGATGAGGATGAGGATGAGGATGAGGATGAGGATGAGGATGAGGATGAGGATGAGGATGAGGATGAGGAGGAGGAGGAGGAGGAGGATGAGGATGCGGATGAGTATGAGGATGAGGATGAGGATGAGGAGAAGGAGGAGGATGAGGATGTCTATAATGATGAGGATAGGATGATGAGGAGGATAAGGATCAGAAGGAGGAGGATGAGGATGAGTATAGGATGATGATGAGGATAAGGATAGGATGAGAATGAGGATGAGGATAACATAAGGATGAGGATGAGGATAATGATGAGGATAGGATGAGGATGAGGTTGAGGATAGGATGAGGTTGAGGATGAGGAGAAGGAGGAGGAGGAGGAGGATGAGGATGAGTATGAGGATGAGGAGATGATGGGGAGGTGGTTGAGGATGAAGAGGAGGTTGAGGATGAGGATGAGGAGGAGGATGAGGATGAGGATGAGGATGAGGAGGATGAGGATGAGGAGGAGGAGGAGGATGACGAGGCTGAGGATGAGGATGAAGAGGAGGATAAGGAGGAGGATGAGTTCGAGGATGAGGATGAGGACGAGGATGAGGATGAAGATGAGGATGAGAATATGGAAGAGGATGAGTATGAGGATAGGATGATGAGGTGGATGAGGAAGAGGAGGAGGACGAGGATGAGGATAGGATGAGGATGAGGATAGGATGAGGATAAGGATGAGGATGAGGATAAGAAGAGGATGAGTATAAGATGAGGATGATTATGAGGATAAGGAGAGGATGAGGATGAGGATGAGGATGAGGATGAAGAAGAGGATGAGGATGAGGATGAGGATAGGAGAAGGATTAGGATGAGGATGAGGATGATGATGAGGATGATGATGAGGGTAAGATGAGGATGAGGATTAGGGTGAGGATAGGATGAGAATAAAGATGAGGATTAGGGTGAGGATAGGATGAGAATGAGGATGAGGACAAGGAGGAGGATGAGGAGGAGGAGGAGGAGGATGACCATGATGATGAGGAGGAGGAGGAGTAGGGGGAGGATGATGTTGATGAGGAGGAGGAGGAGGATGAGGATTAGGAGAAGGAGGAGGATGAGGAGGATGAGGAAGAGGAGGAGGATGAGGAGGAGGACGAGGATGAGAATGAGGATGAGGATGAGGATGAGGATAGGATGAGGATAAGGATGACGATGAGGATAAGAAGAGGATGAGTATAGGATGATGATGGTGATCAGGATAATAGGATGAGGATGAGGATGTGGATAAGGATGAGGATGAGGATGAGGATGAGCATGATGATGAGGATGATGATGAGGATAGGATGAGGATGAGGATGAGGGTGAGGATAGGATGAGGATGAGGATGAGGACAAGGACGAGGATGCGGATGAGGAGGAGTATGAGGATATGATAGGATGAGGATGAGGACGAGGTTAGGATGAGGATCATGATGAGGCTAGGAAGAGGATTGGGATAGGATAAGGATGAGGATGAGGATGAGGATGAGGATAGGATGAGGATGAGCTTGAGGGGGAGGATGACGATGACGATGAGTTGGAGGAAGATGAGGATGAGGAGGAGAATGAGGAGGATGAGGATGAGGATGAAGAGGGACGGGAATGAGGATGAGGACGAGGATGAGGATGAGGATGAGGATGAGGATGAGGATGAGGATGAGGATGAGAATATGGTTGACGATGAGTATGAGAATAGGACGAGGATGAGGATGGGGAGGAGTATGAGTATCAGGATGAGGATGAGGATGAGAATTAGTATAGGATGAGTAGTAGGAGGCGTATTAGGATGAGGAGGTGGATTAGGAGGAGGATGAGGAGGAGGATGAGGATGATGATGAGGACGAGGATGAGGGCGAGGATGATGATGAGGATGAGTATAAGGATGAGAATTAAGATGAGGAGAAGGAAGAGGATAGGATTTATGGATGAGTATAGGTTAGGATGAAGATGAGTAGGTGGATGAGGATGAGGATGAGCATAGGATGAGGATGATGATGAGGATTAGTATATGAGGAGGATGTGGATAGGATGAGGATGAAGATGACGATAAGGATAGGATGAGGATGAGGATGAGCATGAGGATACGATAAGGATGAAGATGAGGATGATGATGAGGATAGGATAAGGATTAGGATGAGGGTGAGGATAGGATAAGAATGAGGATGAGGATGAGGAGGAGGAGTATGATGATGAGGATGAGGTGGACGACGATGAGGATAGGATGTGGACGAGGATGAGGATGAGGACGAGGATGAGGATGAGAATGAGGATGAGGATGAGGATGAGGATGAGGACGAGGATGAGAATGTGGACGAGGATGAGGAGGATGAGGATGAGAAGGACTATCAGGAGGAACATGAGTAGGAGGAGGAAGAGGAGGATGAGGACGAGGAAGTGGATGAGGATGAGGATGGGATGAGGATGAGGATAGGATGAGGATGTGGACGAGGAGGAAGAGGAGGAGGATGAGGATGAGGATGAGGAGGAGGATGAGATGAGGAGGAGGAGGAGAATGAAGATGAGGACGAGGATGAGAATGAGGATGAGGATGAGGATGAGAATGAGGATGAGGAGAACGAGGAAGATGAGGATGAGTATGAGCATGAGGAGGAGGATGAGGAGGAGGAGGAGGAGGAGGAGGATGAGGACATGGATGAGGATGAGGATAGGATGAGGATGAGGATGAGGATCAGGATAGGATGAGGATGAGGATTAGGACGTGGATGAGGATGAGAATGAGGATGAGGATAGGATGAGGATGAGAATGAGGATAGGATGAGGATGAGGATAGTAAGAGGATGAGGATGACGATGAGGATAAGGATAGGATGAGGATGAGGATAGGATTAAGATGAGGATACGGATAGGATGAGAATAGGATGAGGATGATGTTGATAATAGGATGATGGTGAGCGTAGGATGAGGATCGGGACGAGGATGAGGATGACGATGAGGATGAGGAGGACGAGGAAGAGGAAGAGGATGAGGAGAAGAAGGAGGGTGAGGAGGAGGAGGTGGATGAGGATGAGGAGGACGAGGGAGAGGATGAGGATGAGGATGAGTATGAGGATGAGAATGAGGAGAAGGAGGAGGATGTGTATCAGGATGAGGATAGGATTATGAGGAGGAGGATGAGGACGAGGACGAGGATGAGGATGAGGATGAAGATAGGATGAAGATGAGGATAGGATGAGGATAAGAAGAGGATGAGGATAGGATAAGGATGATGATGAGGATAAGGCTAGGATGAGAATGAGGATAAGAATAGGATAAGGATGAGGATGAGGATGATGATGAGGATAAGGTGAGGGTGTGGATAGGATGAGGAGGAGGATGAGGATGAGTTTGAGGATGAGGATAGGATGGGGAGGAGGTTGAGGATGAGGAGGAGGTTGAGGATGAGGAGGATGAGGATGAGGAGGAGGAGGAGGATGACGATGACGATGACGATGAGGAGGAGGAGGATCATGAGGAGGATGAGGAGGAGGATGAGGAGGATGAGGATGAGGATGATAAGGAGGAGGATGAGCACGAGGATGAGGATGAGGATGAGAATGTGGAAGAGAATGAGTATGAGGATAGGATGAGGAAGAGGTTGAGGATGAGGAGGAGAATGAGGATAGATAGGATGAGGATGAGGATAGGAGGAGGAGGAGGAGGAGGAGGAGGATGAGGATGAGGATGATGACGAGGAGGACGATGATTCGTATGAGGAGAAGGAGGATGAGGATGAGGAGGAGGATGAGGATGAGGACATGTATGAAGAGAAGGAGGAGGATGAGGATGTGTATGAGGATGAGGATGAGGATGAGGATGAGGATGAGGATGAGGATAGGATGAGGATAAGGATGAGGATGAGGATAAGAAGATGATGAGGATGATCATGAGGATAAGGATAGGATAACGATGAGGATGATGATAGGATAAGGATCATGATGAGGATGATGATAGGATCAGATGAGGATGAGGATGACAGTCAGGTTAGGATGAGGACGAGGACGTGGACAAGGACGAGGACGAGGATGAGGATGAGGATGATGAGGAGGATGAGGAGCAGGAGGAGGAGGATGACGATGACGATGACGATGAGGAGGAGGAGGAGGAGTAAGGGGAGGATGACAATGATGATGAGGAGGAGGAGGAGGATGAGGATGAGGAGAAGGAGGAGGATGAGGATGAGGATGATGATAGGATGAGGATGAGGTTACGATGAGGATCAGGATGAGGCTAGGAAGAGGATGAGGATAGGATGAGGATGATGATGAGGATAAGGATAGGATAAGGATGAGGATGAGGATGAGGTTGAGGATGAGGATAGGATGAGGATGAGGAGGAGGAGGAAGAGGATGACGATAGGATGAGGATAGGATGAGTATGAGGATGAGGAGCAGGAGGAGGAGGATGAGGATGAGTATTAGGATGAGGATAGGATGGGGATGAGGAGGAGGATGAGGATGAGTAGGAAGAGGAGGATGAGGATGAGGATGAGGATGAGTATGAGTATAAGGATAGGATGAGGATGAGGATGAGGATGAGGAGGAGTGTGAGGATGAGGAGGAATATGAGGATGAGGAGGAATATGAGGATGAGGATGAGGATGAGGATGAGGATGAGGATGAGGACGATTATGAGTCTGAGGATATGATAGGATGAGGATGAGGATGAAATGGAGGAGGAGGATGAGGATCAGCATGAAGAGGAGGAGGAGGATGACGATGAGGATGAAGAGGAGGAGGAGGATGAGGATGTGGAGGAGGAGGAGGAAGAAGAGGAGGACGAGGACGAGGATGAGTATGAGGATGAAGATGACGAGAAGGAGGAGGTTGAGGTTGAGTATGAGGATGACGGGAGGATGAGGATGAGGAGGAGCATGAGGATTAATATGAGGTTAAGGATAGGATGAGGATGAGGATATGATTAATATAAGGTTGAGGATGAGGATAGGAAGAGGATGACGATAGGATGAGGATGATGACGAGGATATGGATAGGATGAGGATGAGGATGAGGATAGGATGAGGAGGAAGATGAGGATTAGGAAGAGGATGAGGATTACAATGGGGAGGAGGATCAGGAGGAGGAGGAGGAGGATCAGGAGGAGGAGGAGGAGGATGGGGAGGAAGATGAGGATGATGATAGTTTTAGGACAAGGATGAGGATGACAATGAGGAGGAGGATAAGGAGGAAGTGGAGGAGGAGGAGGATGAGGATAGGATGAGTATGAAGATGAGGATGAGGAGTAGGAGGATGATGAGGATAAGTGTTAGGATGAGGATAGGATGAGAAGGAGGATAAGGAGGAGGAGGAGGAGGAGGAGGATGAGGAGGAGGATGAGGATGAGGAGGAGGTTAAGGATGAGGAGGAGGATGTGGAGGATGAGGATGAGGATGAGGAGGAGGATAAGGAGGAGGATGAGGTTGAAGATGAGGATAAGGATAAGGATGAGGATGAGGATGAGGATGAGGACGAGGATGAGGATGAGGATGAGGACGAGGATGAGGATGAGGATGAGGACGAGGATGAGGATGAGGATGAGGACGAGGATGAGGATGAGGATGAGGACGAGGATGAGGATGAGGATGAGGACGAGGATGAGGATGAGGATGAGGACGAGGATGAGGATGAGGATGAGGACGAGGATGAGGATGAGGATGAGGACGAGGATGAGGATGAGGATGAGGACGAGGATGAGGATAGGATGAGGATGAGGATGAGGTTAGGATGAGGATAAGGATGAGGATGAGGATAGGAAGATGATGAGGATGATGATGAGGATAAGGATAGGATGAGGATGAGATTGAGGATAGGATGAGGAGGATGAGGATGAGGACGAGGATGAGGAGTAGGAGGAGGATAAGGACGAGCATGAGGATGAGGATGAGGATGAGGATGAGGATGAGGATGAGGATGAGGATGAGGATAGGATGAGGATGAGTATGAGGATAGGATGAGGATGAGTATGAGTATGAGGATAGGATGAGGATGAGGATGAGTATGAGGAGGAGTATGAGGATGAGGATGAGGAGGAGGAAGAGGAGGAGGATGGGGTGGAGGAGAAGGATGAGGATGAGGAGGAGTATGAGGATGAGGATGAGGAGAAGGAGGAGGAGGAGGATGGGGCGGAGGAGAAGGATGAGGATGAGGATGAGGATGAGGAGGAGGAGAAGGAGGAGGATGACGATGAGTATAAGGATGAGGATAGGATGAGGAGGACGAGGATAGGATGAGGAGGAGGATAAGGAGAATGAGGATGAAGAGGAGAATAAGGATGAGGACGAGGATGAGGAGGAGGATGAGGATGAGGATGAGGATGAGGATGAGGATGTGTATGATGATGAGGATGAGGATGTGGAGAAGGAGGAGGATGAGGATGAGTATTAGGATGAGGATAGGATGAGGATGAGGTTAGGATGAGAATGAGGATGAGGATGAGTATTAGAATGAGAATGAGGATAGGATGAGGATGAGGATGAGGATGAGTATGAGTATGAGGATAGGATAGGATGAGGATGAGTATGAGTGTGAGGATAGGATGAGGACGAGGATGAGGATGAGGAAGAGGATGAATATGTGGATGAGGATGAAAATGAGAATGAGGATAAGAGGAGGATGAGGAATAGGATAAGATGAGGATGAGGAGGAGGAGGAGGATGAGGATTACGACGAGGAGAGGATGAGGATGAACATGAGGATAGTATGAGGATGAGGATGAGGATGAGGTGGAGGATGAGTATAAGGATGAGGATATGATGAGCATATGATGAGGATGAGGACGAGGATATGATGAGGATATGATGAGGATGAGTTTGAGGAATGGATAAGTATGAGGATGAGGAGAAGGACAAGGACGAGGATGAGGATGAGGATGAGGATGAAGACGAGGATAGGATGAGTATGAGGATGATAATTAGGATTAGGATGAGGATATGGAGGAGGATTAGGAGAAAGATGAGGATGAGGAGGTGGATCAGGATGAGGACGAGGATCAGAATGAGGACGAGGATTAATATGAGGATGAGGATGAGGACGAGGATGAGGATGAGGAAGAGGATAGGATAAGGGTGAGGACTAGGATGAGGATGAGCATAGGATGAGGATGAGGATGAGGACGATGATTAGGATGAGAATGAGGATAGGATGAGAGGAGGAGGAGGATAAGGAGGAGGATGAGGATGAGGAGGAGGATAAATATGACGATGAGGACGAGGATGAGAATGACGATAAGATGATGATGAGGATAAAGATGAGGAGGAGAATAAGGATGAGGACAAGGACGAGGATGAGGATGGGGATGGGGATGGGGATGAGGATAGCATGAGGATGTGGAGGAGGATCAGTCTAGGGACGAGGATGAGGATAGGATGATGATGAGGATAGAATGAGAATTAGGATTAGGATGAGAATGAGGATAAAATGAGAATTAGGGTTAGGATGAGGATGAGGATAAAGAAGCGGATGCTGGTGAGGGTGAGGATAGGATGAGGATGGGGATGAGGATGAGGATTTGGATGAGGATAAGAGAGGATGAGGATAAGGACGAGGATGAGGATTTGGATGGGGATGAGGAGAAGTATGAGGTTGAGGATGAGAATGAGGATGAGGACATGAAGCGGAGGAGGATGAGGAGTAGGAAGAGGATGAGGATGAGGAGGAAGAGGATGTGGATGAGGAGGAGGATGAGGATAGGATGAGGATGTGGACGAGGATGAGGCTGAGGAGGATCAGGAGGAGAATGAGGAATAGGATGAGGATGAGGATGAGGATTAGGACGAGGATGAGGATGATGACTGGGATGAGAATGAGGATGAGGATAGGATGAGGATGAGGATGAGGATTAGGACGAGGATGAGGATGATGACTGGGATGAGAATGAGGATGAGGATAGGATGAGGATGAGGATGAGGATTAGGACGAGGATGAGGATGATGACTGGGATGAGAATGAGGATGAGGATAGGATGAGGATGAGGATGAGGATTAGGACGAGGATGAGGATGAGGATAAGGAGGAGGATGAGGATGAGGATGAGGATTAGGATGTGGAGGAGGATAAGGAGGAGGATTAGGATGAGATGGGGATGAGGATGAGGACGTGGATGAATATGAGGATGAGGAGGAGGAGGAGGAGGATGAGGAGGAGGAGGATGAGGAGGAGGATGAGTATGAGGATGAGGTGCAGGATGCAGATAGGATGAGGATAAGGATGGACAGGAGGAGGAGGAGGAAGAGGATGAAGATGAGGATGAGGAGGAGGATGACGATGAGGATTTGGACGAGGATGAAGATGAGGATGTGGATGAGGATGAGGATGAGGACGAGGATGAGGATGAGGAGGAGGAGGATCAGGAGGAGGATGAGAATGAGGACGAGGATGAGGATGAGTATGAGGATGAGGATAGGATGACGAGGAGGATGAAGATGAGGATTAGGATGATAATGAGGTTAAGGATGAGGATCAGGGTGAGGGTGAAGGTGAGGATAGGATGAGGATGAGGAGGAGGAGGTGGAGGATGAGGATGAGGATAGGAGAGGATGAGGATGAGGTTGAGGAGTAGGATGAGGATGAGGATGAGGATGAGGACGAGGATGAGGGTGAGGGTGAGGATATGATGAGGATGACGATGAGGACTAGGAGGAGGATGAGGATGAAGAGGAGGAGGATGAGGATGAGGATGAGGATTAGGATGAGGATGAGGATGAGGATAGGATGAGGATGAGGATGAGGGTATGATGATGATGAGGAGGACGAGGACGAGGATGAGGATGAGGATGAGGATATGATGAGGATGAAGATTAGGATAAGATGAATATGAAGAAGAGGAAAGGATGAGTATGAAGATGAGAATTAGGATTAGGATGAGGATGAATATGAGGATAGGATGAGGATAAGGAGGAGGAGGAGGATGAGGATGAGGATGAGGATGAGGATGAGGATAAGGACGAGGATGAGGACGAGGATGAATCTGAGGAGGATGAGGAGGAGGAGGAGGATAAGGGGCAGGATGAGGACAAGGATGTGGATGAGGATAGGATGAGGACAGGGATGAGGACGAGGACGAGGACGAGGATGTGGATGAGGATAGGATGTGGATGAGGATGAGGATAGGATGAATATGAGGATGGGAATTAGAATTTGGATGAGGATGAGTATGAGGATAGGATGAGGATGAGGACGAGGATAAGGAGGAGGATGAGGGTGAGGATGAGATGGAGGATGAGGATGTGGACAAGGATGAGGATGAAAGTACAATGTGTCAAGGATCACACTAGCAATGTTTTACCATTGTTTTGATGAAGACAAGGAGTTTGTGAAAGCTTGAAGATGACTCAACAATCAACATGCCTAGAACTCAATGCTCATATCTAGACTAGATTATATTAATAGAGTTATATTTCTAAGTTGTGTCGGATGTGTGCATTAGTTAGTTAGTCTAGGTTAGGTAAACCTAGATGCAAGTCCTTGACTAGTTTTTGGTCCCCTACATACCTTGTTTCTACCATAAGGCCTTCTTGACTAGTTTTGAGTCCCGATTGGAATTCCTTGGATGATCTGTCGGGTCTTAGTACAATGGATTCCATAGGCTTTTCCCGTGCTCTTCCGAAATAAGCATTTGGAAATGACTTGTCATGGGCTTATGCGATGAAGAATGATTTGCTACGGAACTAAGCACGAAGAAAGACCTCCTAGATAGACTTAAGGGGCATCTTTTTTAACTTTAAGATCTATTTCGTCGTCTGGCATATACACTAACATGAATGAGCAGCTCCTTTTTAACTAAAAGAAGATACAACCGATAAACTATAGTTCTTTCAGCCTTTCGCTTGTTAATAGTTTGGTACCTAAGAACTTTACTAGACCTTCGGGTTAGTGAAAGTACAAAACCATTCTTGGTTGTAATTGCTATCTTCTTAGGTTCAGCCATGCATACATACGATTTAAGAAAAAGAAGGAAAGGGTTTTATCACTTTCTAGCATAAGAGTTTATGCGCAACATCTCTTTTCTTGCTTCGCCTTATTTGCTTGAGCCCACAGTCCTCGAAGCTGTACGATAAGTACCAGCCTCTTGTCCTGAAAAAGAAGTTCCATACACACAATTGTACATTTATTTTTATGGCTACATCAGGAGATTGAAAGAGACAAGGTTAGGCTTGTCGCCAAGGGGTTCACTCTGAAGGAAAAGAGGACATCGACTACACTGAGACTTTCTTTCCGCTTTCTAAGAAGGACTCACTCAGGATAATATAAGCTTTGGTGGCTCATTTTTAAAGCTTCACCAACCAGATGGATGTGAAGACGGCTTTCTTCAAAGGGTATCTACCAGTTCAATACTAAAGTTTATCATCTGACTTGTACATCCATTTTTTTTCTTTTCGAGCCATGAACCGTTCTCTCGAACTTTTCTCTACTTCATAATCCCCGGCCTAGCTAATATCGGTGAGCCTCTCCTTCTTTAGCTGCCTTTTTGGGGTGAAACCAAATCTCGACCATGTTTTTTGCTTTGACACTGTTCGGAAGATATTTCCATGTCGGCATCCACGTCATTCCCTGTATTGTATAACGGGAATGTGGCCAACCAGGGTAAGTAACCCTTGTAGAGCCGAGGTATAAAAGTATTTATCTCGGTGACTACAAGCATTATTTTATATCGATAGGCTGACTCACAATGGAGTAAAAAAGTCTGCCGACTCGACTCACTGTTTTTGCCAGCGAAATAAGTTTAGACAATATGAACCATGAGAAGAGATACAACTTCACGAGACGATTCCGCCCGATCATCCTTCACTCTCATCGAGGACTTTCTTTTAGCTACCGGAGCAAACGTTTCCAGGTAATCCCGAGCTGAGTCTATCCGTTTGCTACAAGACGAGCCTTGTGTCTCTCAATGGATCCGGCGGGCTTAGACTTTCGGGTATACACCCGAGCGAGTGAGTAAACGAGACTCCATCCGAATCTCAGCTAACGGCCCCTTTCCCAGGTACCATTCCTCCAATTTATCATTCTTAACCTCGTAAATGGACAAGGTTACAGTTTACTTAACTTAATATAAGTAAATGGGCGCCACAGATGTCGAGAGACTCTAGATAAAAAACTCTCTAATACGTTAAGATGTGCCGGAAATATAACCTGGAGCCAACAAAGAAGATCTGTAACGGGGGTCCAATTCGATCTGCATCTGAATCTGGCAACTGGCTGATTAAGAGAAAGAGCCTCTGGTGGTTCTTAATCTCGATCCCGTAGGATGGTATTGAGAAAAGATCAGAATCAATTGTTCCTATCACTCCCTATGCTTATGCGTCCCATACCCCCAACCTCTATCAATCTCCTTAAGGCCTGATGAAAGCGATTCCAGGAGATCCTAGCATAGAGCTTTCACCTACTTTGATAGGTAAACGCATTGCAAGCAAATAGAGCAGAGAGCTTACCGTCTTTTTCTATTAGAGTCGCGAGCTTGTTGTAGTCGGTCCGTGAAGAGAGAACTTGCTGCTTACTTGCTATATCCCCGCGTTCTTGTCTTGCACGGCTCGTTCTTCGAGCCCTGCTTCTCCCGTCCCCCTCTCCCCGTTCTATCGTCCAAAACAAGGCCGTATGGAGTATAGCCAAGTGGTAAGGCATCAGTTTTTGGTACCAGCATGCAAAGGTTCGAATCCTTTTACTCCAGATTATGAACACCCGATCGGATCTGTCAAGAACGAGCTGACGACTACAGGGGAAGCGGCTGATTGCAGTCCCTGAGCCCAGCCCGGGAGGAATGCATGGTTCCCAGTCACAAGCCATTAATATTGACATGTTATATTCATGAGACATATCATCTAGTTTATTATGTGTTCATGCATTAATCGTACATGTTATATGTGCATATTAAGCATAACATAATTGCTAAAACATGTATAGATGTCAAGCATAACATATAAGTTGTTTACCATTTAATCACGTATTGTTATATGTTGGTTAATCAAGTAACCTGTAGTCTTAATCGATTCACGTGTCTGTTTTCTGTTTTAACTGTTTTCTGTTTTAATTGCGTAACTGAAAAAACTATTTGTGGAGCCAAAAACTGTTTTAATTTCTATTTTAATTGCAGAAACGTGTAGTATTGCATATCATTTTGTTGAATTCATGATTTACTGTATTGTAGAGGCAGAAGAGAGATGCATGTGTGAGAAAGAGAGATTAACATGCTTAGTTGATATTGTTCATGATGTAATGCATGTAGTTTTCATGTGCTTAATCTCATTCATTCTTTCTTGCATGTTCGTGCTTTCTGTTTAGAGATTTTCGAGAAAGATTCTGCATTATATGTTTTGTATTAACTCGCATACATTCATGATGACTTGTGTTACTTGAGTGTGGGTTAATCTTTGAGTTTTCATTGTTGTAATTTGAGTATATTAGTGCTTAGTAAACTCTGTTTTTGTATACTGTTTTGTACATGAGCTTTTGTCTCTTGGTGTCTTACCACCATTGAGATTTAGTGAATCTTCACCTAGGCTTGGAGTTCTTGAATTTTGAGCGAGGATCTTGGCTGGGGCTGGATCGCGAGAAATATTTTCTTGGGCAATAGGGATAGTCAACCATGGTTAGAGGTTCTTGAAATTCAAGAAAGAAGTGTCTAGAGTCTTGTAATTGAATTGGTGTATATAAAAATACAAAGTTTTCAATATAGTGAAGACAAATCTCCCAAGATTAGAAGGGGACGCCTGGATGTAGTTTGCAAGTGGACCCACAAACGAACCAAGATAAAAATTCTATTGTGCAAGTTGTTCTCTCTCAATCTCTTTTAATTCAAGCTGTTTTAATTCGTGTATTAAGCTGATATTTTGCATATTGCTACTTTGCCATATCCTTGTTAATTGTGCATAAAAATATTTGTTGTTTCTCTGCTTGTTTGTTGGTAACTTTTTGTGGAAGAAGCCAATCTGCCATTCTTTTTTTGATACGTGTTAATCGATTAACCCCACTAGTTAATTGATTATCTGGGCTGTTTTCCAGAACTGTGTTTTGGTGCGAGAAGCGGTAATTGATAACCGCTACACCTATTCAACCCTCCCCCCTTCTAGGTGTATCTAGACCACTGATATCTAACAAGTGGTATAAGAGCTAGTACGACGTGCTAGCTCAACCGCATACGCGTGATCCTAAGTGAAATAAATGGGTTCCACCAACCCTTTTGGTGGTGATGGCGCATCCATTAACCGCCCTCATGTATTTAGTGACGAGGGATACACATATTAGAAAGTCTGAATGAAATTTTTTATTGAGGCCATTGATTCGAATATTTGGAAATCCGTAATCAACGGACCCTTCGTCCCACTACACTTAGTGGATGACGAACCGAAAGAAAAACCTAAAAGTTTGTGGACTGATGAGGAGTGCAAAAAGGTTTAGTATAACCTACGCGCTAAGAAAATAATTACATCGGCCCTATCATATGACGAATTCTTTTGGGTATCTCAGTGTCAAAGTGCCAAGGAGATGTGGGACACTTTATAAGTGACTCACGAGGGCACTAGCGAGGTCAAGCACGCCATGATGAACACGCTGACACATGAATACGAATTATTTCGTATGTTACCAAGTGAATCTATCAGCGATATGCAACAACGATTCACTCATATTGTAAATCATCTTGTTGCCCTAGATAAACGTTTTACCAAAGGAGAACTTACTAACAAAGTTTTACGCTGTCTTGACAGGAGATGGCAACCTAAAGTAACGACTATCATGGAATCTAAGTACCTTGATTCCATGCCTTTGGCGACATTATTTGGAAAGCTTCAAGAGAATGAGATGGAGCTTAGATGCTTGACCATGCATGAAGAGTCAGACCGCAAAAACAAAGGCATATCTCTCAAAGCAACAACATCACAAACTACTGAAGAGATAGATGATGCTGACTCTGACTCTGACATTGACGAAGAAACGTTGAACCTTCTCGTACGAAAGTTTGGGAAATTCTTGAGGAAGATAGGAGGTTTCAAACGTTTCCAAAAGAAAGAGGCGCGCAAATCGACAAGAAAAGGCTAGAATAAATAGCGCTTCACTTGCCATGAATGTGGTAAGCCGGGACACATGAAATTTCAATGTTCCACTTACCTAAAGAAGGTTGATTCAAAAAAGAGCACTCCTCGGGACTTCAAGTCGAAGAAAGCCTATATTGTCTGGGATGTACCAGAGGAGGAGACAACATCAAGCACCTCAGATGAAGAGGAGACCGCCAAGTTGTGCTTAATGACTAGAATAGATGAGGCTTTCGGATCAGGTAGTACAAAGGATGCAGATAATGAGGTATATTCTGAATCATCATCCTCTTCTGATGATTCTCCTTCTTGTGAGGTTTTATATGATGCGTATTTCGAAATGCATGAAGAGCTAAAGAAATTAGCTAGGATTAGTGCCGATAGAAAACTAGTAATCCTACTAAATGATTAAAAATTATTAACACTACAGAAAGAATTAAATGAACTGAAACTTGAAAATGAAACTTTAGATCTAATTTTTTCATGTAATTCATGCGACTGCTCTAACGATAAATTATGTCAAACAACTGTCTGTGAGTCTTGCGAGGACTTGAGAAATGAGAATTTTAAACTTAATGAAAAACTCGCAAAACTTACAAAGAGTCAAAGCCAATTAGATACCTTGCTAAGTAAAACAAGAAATGTTGGTGACCATACTAAATTAGGGTATATCTCCCCATTACGCATAAATAGACCATATAGGAAACCTGTAACTCGTAATAATGTCTTATAATAAAAATAAAGTTCCTACATGCTTCTATTGTGGCACACATGGGTACACCTCTTACTCATGTTACATCAGGAAATATGGGATACCGAGTGGTGTTTACGCTTGGGTGAAAAAGGGAGATAACTCCCTAGTTACTAGAAAAAAGGACCCAATAGAATTTTGGTACCTGAAACCAGCAAGTGATCTATTTTGCAGGTATGTCTACGAACACATGGACAACATTGGTATCTTGACAGCGGGTGTTCGAGACATATGATAGGAGATAGGTCAAAATTTCTAGACCTATCATTGAAGGAAAAAGGTTTCATCACATACGGAGACAACAACAAAGGGAAGATTCTAGGCACCAGAACAATTGGCAACTCAACTTATGCTGTAATCAAGAATGTTCTATACGTCGAAGGTCTAGAACATAATCTTTTGAGTATTAGCCAACTCTGCGACAAAGGTAATTGTGTGTCATTTGATTCTGAATCTTGTATAATATGTGATGTTTTATCTAATAATGTAAAGTTTGTTGGCTATCGTGTTAATAACATATATATGGTTGACCTAGAGGATGTCACTTCTCTTTTCTCAAAAAGTTTTATTTCAAAAGAAGATGACATGTGGCTTTGGCATAGGCGGTTCACTGACATTCATGTGAAGCATCTAGAAAAATTATCTAAAAATAATTTGGTTGTTGGTATGCCAAAACTTGATTTTAAAACTTAGGATTCTTGTGACATGTGTAAAAACTGTAAACAAGTTAAGAATTCTTTTGGTAAAAAGAATGTGATATCCACTACTAGACCTTTGGAGCTTTTCCATATGGACTTGTTTGGTCCATCGCAGATCATGAGTTTTGGTGGAAGTTTTTATGCTTTGGTAATTGTTGACGATGTTTCTAGATTCACATGGACCCTATTTTTGGTGTCTAAGAGCGATGCATATAAATCTTTTAAATGTCTGGCCAAACAAATTCAAAACTAGTTTAACCTTAAAATTGTTTACATACGATCCGACCATGGCGGAGAATTTGAAAACCGTAAGTTTAATAAATTTTGTAATAAGCATGGCATCATGCATCAGTTCTCGGCTCCTCGTACCCCTCAACAAAATGGAGTTGTTGAGAGGAAAACTCGAGAGCAAGGTTCCCAAATATTTCTAGGCTGATGCAGTACACACTTCCTGTTATGTGATAAATCGTATACTTCTTAGACCTTCTTTTTCAAAAACTCCATATGAGATTTTAAAAGGTCGAAAACTGAATATTACTCATCTTCATGCATTCGGGTGCAAATGTTTTATTTTGAATAATAGAAAAAGAGCTTTGGGAAAATTTGACTCGAAGACTGATCAGGGCATATTCCTAGGGTATTCATTACATAGTAAGGCTTTCCGTGTGTTTAATAAGTATTCCATGCAAGTAGAAGAGTATGTTCATGTTCATTTTGATGAATCTTCTCCAAAAGAGAAGAGAAAGGTCTTTCCCGATGATGTTTCAGGTGTGCTAGAAGAAGCATATTCAAGGGACATGAATCAAAACAAAGAAGAAGAAGCAGAACAAATAGTTCATGATGAGCATCAGGACATGTCGATTGCGTGGAAGACCAAAAAAGATCATCCACTAGACAAGGTGATAGGTGACATATCTATGGCACAACCTGTAGTTTTTTACGCAATTTCTGTAATTTCGTTGCATTTGTGTCCCAAATCGAGCCAAAGACCATCGATAAAGCCATCGAGGTTGTACACTGGGGTATAGCTATACAAGAGGAGCTAAACCAGTTTGAGCATAATAATGTTTGGGACTTGGTCCCTAAACCAAAAGAACATCCAGTGATTGGCACGAGATGGGTCTTTCATAACAAGCTAGATGAATCTGGCTTGATCATTAGAAATAAGGCTCGCTTAGTGGCCAAAGGCTACAACCAGGAGGAGGGCATCGATTATGATGAGACATACGCTCTTGTACTCGGACTTGAGGCCATTAGGATGCTCTTATCCTTCGCATCTATCATGAATTTAATGCTCTTCCAAATGGATGTTAAGAGCGCATTTTTAAATGGCTATATTCAAGATGAGGTGTACGTAGACCAACCACCAGGGTTTGAAAACTTCAAATACCCGAACCATGTATATAAACTCATGAAGGCCATTTAGGTCCTGAAACAGGCTCCTAGTGCCTGGTACGATAGATTGAGTTCGTTCCTATTAGAGAAAAGATTTGAAAGAGGTATGGTCGACACCACTCTCTTTATCCATAGATTAGATAATCATGATTTACTTGTTCAAATATATGTTGATGATATAATCATTGGATCTACTAATGACATCCTTTGTAAGGAATTTTCTGAGATCATGTAGGGCGAGTTCGAGATGTCGATGATGGGTGAGCTGACCTTCTTCCTTGGTCTTCAGATTAGACAAATGGAAAGTGGCATCTTCATTCATCAATCGAAATATTGCAAGGAATTACTAAAGAAATTTGACATGGAGCAATGTAAAGATGCATCTACTCCTATGGCGTCCTCATGCTATCTAGATAAAGATGAAAAGGGAAAAGCTATCGAGGTAACCAAATATCGTGGGATTATCGGCTCATTATTATATTTGACTGCAAGCCGCCCCGATATTATGTTCAGTGTTTGTATGTGTGCTAGATTTTAGGAATTGCCTAAAGACTCACATTATAGTGTTGTTAAATGCATCATGAGAAATTTAACAGGAACAATAAATATGGGATTATGGTATCCTATTGATGCGTCATTATCCTTGGTAGGTTACTCTGATTCCGACTTTGCTGGGTGTAAGTTGGATCGGAAGAGCACTAGTGGGACTTGTCAATAATTAGGCAATTTCTTAGTGCCGTGGCACAACAAAAAGCAAGCATGCGTTGCATTGTCCACCGCAGAAGCGGAATACATCGCCTCTGGCGTGTGTTGAGCTCAAATCCTTTGGATGAAGCAGCAACTTAAGGACTTTGGGCTTGAACTAGAAAAGATCCCCATTAAGTGCGATAATACGAGTGCCATCGACCTTTCCAAGAATCCTGTTTTGCATTCGAGAACCCAGCATATAGAGATTAGGCATCACTTTTTACGTGATCATGTGCAAAAAGGCAATTGTGTGCTAGAATTCGTAGAAACCTCTAAGCAATTAGCGGATATTTTCACCAAGCCCCTCTCAAGAGATACCTTCTATGTTCTTCGAAGAGAACTAGGAATCCTTGATAAAAAATATCTTGATTGAGTTTATGTTATTGCCTTGCATGATTATTTGTCTTGTATGCTTCAAAATGAAAATATGTTGAATGCTAGCTATTCCTTATATGATCCATGACTCTATAAATAGGCTCTATGTATACATGTGACTACTCAATATTGCCTTCTATAAGTTAGAAATCTTTGCATGATTTTAAACATCCCAAATGTTCTTGATTCTGTAAATATGATGTTATTTAATCGATTAAGTCCTGATTTTAATCGATTACCTGAGCGCATTTTTTAAAAACCTGTTATTTTTAACTTGGTTAATCGATTAAGTCTGGTAGTTAATCGATTAACGGTATCAGATAAATAGAAATAGAAGCGTTTCTGGGCATTTTTCAAAACCTCCCTCATCCCCTTTTCTCTCAAATCTCAGAGGAACAAGTTCAATATCAATCCTAAGCTTTAACCTAGCCTAAAACTGAATACTCCAACCCCATTCCATTCCATAAACCTTGTTTTCCATCATTGATTTCCAAGAAATCCCTTTACCCCCAATTCCAAACCCTAAGATAGGTTTTCCATGAATCCCTCCTTAAACCTCCAAATCAACTCGGTCTCTCAGCTACAAATAGAAAGAGGTCGTGCAAAAAGGATTAAAACAACTGCTCAACATCCACCACGTGCTCCAAAAGTTGTATCTTTGAATCAGCATGTGAGGCAGGACAATGGAGACCCATACTACTCTCTGATTTTGCAAGAGACTCGGTTGTCCAAGTTTCAGGGAAGAAAACCTACGTGCATAAGGTATGCCAACTTAACTTGGTTAGCGGAACAAAACTTCGATTTTCCGCATAGAATGAAAGCACAAGGGGTTGTCCCCTTTTTGGAATTGAAAGGTAACATTTACCCCGCTCTAGTTAGGGAATACTATGCTAATTTTAGTCACAAGGATGGGAAGTACTGGTCTATGATATCTGGAAAACTATTTCAGCTGAGTGATGACATATTCATGAATGTGGGTGGATTATGAAGTAATGGTGCTAGTCTAGGACATTGTGATTGGATTAACAACTCTTTTGATATTGTTGAAGTGTATAAATCGTGTTTGAGGAGACCTCAACTGTATGTTCAAGGAGAATTGACAAAAGTTGGGTCATTATCCGTAGAGAATAGGCTCCTGCACTATCTGATTGCATACATATTGATTCAAAGGAACACAAATCATGCACAACCTACCATGAATGATTTGAGGTTCACGTACACGGACAAGGAAAATGTGATGATTAATTGGCCTGAAGAGATCCTGAAGGTCATGTGTAGTGTCTCTACATTGCAATAGAAGTTGATTCCCTACAATATTTTCATCTCGCGCATCATTGACTATCTGAATATTGATGTTTCTGATACTATTGTTGTGGAGTGTGATGATAAAGATCACTTGATTGGTGAAAGTTTGATTCACAAGATGGGTATCTACAAGTATGACAACATTTGGCAATACCAGGAGGATTTCAACACTATGAACCTCGACCCATCTGGTGAGGATGATCAAGCTGAAACACATGAGTCGAATGCTACAACTCAAGGGGATTCTTCTGAAAATGCAACACAAGAACCAACCTTTGGAACAGCTCTCTTGGATGCTATGGAACAACAACTTAACAATAGGATGGATCTACATTTTTCAGTCTTTGAAGGACAAATACCATACTGATTTAGAGAACATTGAAGAGCATCAGATTGTCTATATAGATAATCATTACCAAACCTTGAGGAACTTTGCTCAGACCACCACTGATTCACAAAGAAAAAGGTTGTGTTCCGAGTTCAACAAGTTGAGCACCCTCATCAAGGGTGGTGGTGACATGATCATTCTTGACGATAAAAACCCTCCATACCATCCCTAGTTAGGAGACCTTAGATCCTTAGGTTTGTCCTTCCTAGTTTATGGATTATGTTGATCCTTGCTTTCCTCTTGAGAACTTCATTTTCTATTTTGCTTTTGCATATGGATTGTAATAGCTATCTACTTATCTTCTACTAAGCTTGTGTTGGTATTATGCTTAATTGTACCTTGTTGTTTACAATTGGAAGTAATGCATTACTCTTTTCAAATTGTCTATTTCATGCTTAATGGTTAATTATGTCATAAATAGTATGGATTTATGTTTACTGGAACTTGATCACGTTTGGTGTATGTACCCTTGTTGAATGATTAAGCCTGCTATTTACTGTTCAATTATATCACTTCTTAATCATTCCATGTCTAATTTGACTTCACATAGCCTTTCATGCCATTAAATCAGTTCTGTCACTTTTACTGTCAATTTAATCGATTATGCACTGTTTTTAATCGATTAAAATGTATAAAATTGAGCATTTGTGCAATTTTCTTACAACTAGTTGATTAATTGTTGTGTTTGATGTATTTGCAGGTTGTAACATATTTGTCGTAGTAATCATTGCTTACCTAAGGGGGAAAGCGAGCTCTTCAACTTTGAATTCACAACCGCTATGCAAATGTACAACATCGTCAAGCCATTTCATCAAATTTGACGTGGTGTTTGTCATCATCAAAAAGGGGGGAGATTGAAAGTGCAAAGTGTCAAGGATTGCACTAGCAATGTTTTGCCAATGTTTTGATGAAGACAAGGAGTTAGTAAAAGCTTGAAGATGACTCAACAATCAACATGCCTAGAACTCAATGGTCATATCTGGACTAGGTTATATCAATATAGTTATATTTCTAAGTAGTCTGGGATGTGTGCCTTAGTCAGTGAGTTTGGGTTAGGTAAATCTAGATGCTAGTCTCACAAGCCATTAATATTGTCATATTCATGAGGCATATCATCTAGTTTATTATGTGTTCATGCATTAATCATACATGTTATATGTTCATATTAGGCATAACATAATTGCTAAAACATGTATAGGTGTCAAGCATAACATATAAGTAGTTTACCATTTAATCATGTATTTTTATTTGCTGGTTAATCAGTTAACATGTAGTCTTAATCGATTAACGTGTCTGTTTTCTGTTTTAACTGTTTTCTGTTTTAACTACGTAACTGAAAAAATGGTTTATGGAGCTAAATTCGTTTCGTATAATTTCTGGAATTCGTGATTTACTATATTGTATAGGCAGAAGAGAGATGCCTGTGTGAGAAAGAGAGATTAACATGCTTAGTTGATATTGTTCATGATGTATTGCATGTAGTTTTCATGTGCTTAATCTCATTCATTCTTTCTTGCATGTTTGTGCGTTCTGTTTAGATATTTTTGAGAAAGATTATGCATTATCTGTTTTGTATTAACTTGCATACATTCATGATGGCTTGTTTTACTTGAGTGTGGGTTAATCTTTGAGTTTTCATTGTTGTAATTTGAGCATATTTGTGCTTAGTGAAACTATGTTTTTGTATACTATTTTGTACATGAGCTTTTGTCTCTTGGTATCTTCCCACCATTGAGATTTAGTGAATCTTCACCAAGGCCTGGAGGTCTTGAATTTAGAGTGAGGATCGTAGCTGGGGCTGGATCACCAGAAAGGTTTTCTTGGGCGATAGGGATAGTCAAACCAAGGTTATAGGTTCTTGAAATTCAAGAAAGAAGCGTCCAAATTCTTGTAATTGAATTGGTGTATGTAACAATACAAAGTTTTCAATATAGTGAAGAGAAATCTCCAAAGATCAGAAGGGGAGGCCTGGTTGTAGTTTGCAAGTGGACCTGCAAACGAACAAAGATAAAAATCCTATGGTGCAAGCTGTTCTCTCTCAATCTCTTTAATAATTCAAGTTGTTCTAATACGTGTATTATGCTGATATTTTGCCTACTACTACTTTAACATATCATTGTTAATTGTCCATAAAAATATATGTTGTTTCTCTACTTGTTTGTTGGTAACTTGTTGTGTAAGAAGCCAATCTACCATTATGTTTCTGATACGTGTTAATCCATTAAGCCCACTGGTTAATCGATTACCTGAGTTGTTTTCCAGAATTGGTTTTGGTGCGAGAAGTGGTAATTGATAACCGCTACACCAATTCACCCCCTCTTCTAGGTGTGTCTAGACCACTAATACCTAATAGAGGATGAGGAGGAGGATAAGGAGGAGGAGGATGAGGACGAGGATGAGGATAGGATGAGGATGAGGATGAGGATGAGGACAGGATGAGGATGAGGATGAGGATGAGGAGGAGGATAAGGAGGAGGATGAGGATGATGATGAGGATGAGGATGAATAGGAGGATGAGGATTTGGATGAGGATAGGATGAGGATGAGGAGGAGAATGAGGACGAGGAGGAGGATGAGGATGAGTATCAGGATGGGGTTGAGGATAGGATGAGAATGAGGAGGATGATGAGGATTGGAACGAGGTTGGGGAGGAAGATGAGGATAAGGATGACAATAGGATGACAATAGGATGACAATAGGATGACGATGAGGATGAGGATGACGACGAGGATCAAGATGAGGATGAGGATGAGAATGAGGTTTCGGATAGGATGAGCATGGAGACGAGGATGAGGATGGGGTTAAAGTGAGGATGAAGATGAGGATAGGATGAGTATGAGGATGAAAATTAGGATTAGGATGAGGATGAGGATGAGGGTGAATGTTAGGGTGTGGATAGGATGAGGATGAGAATGAGGAGGAGTATGGGGATGAGAACGAGGATATGATAAGGATGAGGAGTAGGAGGAGGAGGAGGATATGATAAGGATGAGGAGTAGGAGGAGGACGAGGATGAGGAGGAGGAGGATGAGGAGGAGGAGAAGGAGGACGAGGAAGAGGAGGAGGATGAGGAGGAGTGTGAGGATGGAGAGGAGGATGACGATAAGGGATGAGGATGAGGATGAGGAGCAGGATGAGGATGACGAGGAGGAGGACGAGGTTGAGGACGAGTACGAGGATAAGGATGAGGGTTAGGACGAGGATATGAAGAGGATGAAGATAGGAAGAGGATGAGAAGAAAGATGAGGATGAGGTTGAGGAGGAGGAGGATGAGGAGGAGGAGGAGGATAGGATGAGGAGGAGGAAGAGGAGAATAAGGAGGAGGATAAGGACGAGGATGAGGATGAGGATGAGGATGAGGACAGAGATGAGAATGAGGGTGAGTTTGAGGATGATGATATGATGAGGATTAGGATGAGCATAGGATGAGTATGAGGATTAGAATTATGATTAGGATGAGGATGAGTATGAGGATAGGATGAGAATGAGGATGAGGATGAGGAGGAGGATAAGGAGTAGGATGAGGATAGGATGAGGAGGAGGAGGAGGAGGATGAGGATGAGGATGAGGACGAGGACAAGGATGAGGATGAGGATGAGGATGATGAGGATAGGATGAGGTGGAGGAGGACAGTAAGTAGACGGATGAGGATAAATATGAGGATGAGGAAGAAGATGAGGATAGGATGAGGATGAGGAAAAGGAGAAAGACGAGGATGAGGAAAAGGAGGAAGATGAGGATGAGAATGAGGATGAGGATGAGTATGAGGATTTGAATTAGGAGTAGGATGAGGATAAGAATGAGGATATGATGAGGATGAGGATTAGGATGAGTATTACAATGAGGAAGAGGATAAATAGGAGGATGAGTATGAGGATAGGATGAGGAGGATGAGGAGGAGGATGAGGATGAGGTCGAGGACGAGGATGAGGATGAGGATGAGGATGAGGATGATAATGATATAGGATGAGTATAAGGATAGGATGTGGAGGAGCAGGAGGATAAGGAGTATGATGAGGATGAGGATAAATATGAGGATGAACATGAGGATGAGGATGAGGATGAGGATAGGATAAGATTGAGGAGGAGAATAAGGACGAGGATGAGGATGAGAATGAGGATGCAAATGAGGTTGGTGATGGGGATAGGATGAGGAAGAGGATGAGGATAGGATGAGGCGGAGGATAGGATGAGGATGAGGATGAGGATGAGGGCGAGGAGGAAGATGAGGATGAGGACGTGGATGAGGATGAATATGAGGATGAGGATGAGGAGGAGGGTGAAGAGGAGGATAAGGAGGAGGACGACGACGAGGATAAGGATGAGGATGAGGATAGGATGAGGATGAGGATATGGATGAGGATGAGGATGAGGAGTATAAGGAGGAGGATGAGGATGAGGATTAGGATTAGGATAAGATGAGGAGGAGAAGGAGGATGAGGACGAGGAAGAGGATAAGATGAGGATGAGAAGGAGGAGGCGGATAAGGAGGAGGATGAGGATGAATATGAGGATGAATATGAGGATGAGGATGAGGATGAGGATAGAATGCGGATGAGGATGAGGATGATTATGAGGATGAGGAGGAGGATAAGGAGGAGGATGAGGATGAGGAAAGGATGAGGAGGAG
>NC_032015.1:18918203-18919046 GCF_001865875.1 Lupinus angustifolius | reverse complement strand
ATGAGGGTGAGGATGAGGATGAGGACGAGGACGAGGATGTGGACGAGGATGAGGATGATGATGATGATGATGATGATGATGATGAGGAGAATAGGATGACTAGGACGAGGACGATGAGGATAGGATGACTAGGAGGAGGACGATAAGGAGAAGGATGAGGAGGGAATAAGGACGAGCATGAGGATGAGGATGAGGAGGAGGAGGAGGAGGATGAGGTTGAGGAGGAGGACTAGGACGAGGAGGAGGAGGATTATAAGGATGAGGATGAGGACGAGAAGGAGGATGAGGATGAGAATGAATATGAGGATGAGGATTAGGAGGAGGATAAGGATGAAGTGGAGGATAAGGAGGAGGAGCACGAGGAGGATAAGGATAGGATGAGGAAGAGGATATGGATGAGGATGAGGAGGAGTATAAGGAGGAGGAGGAGGATGAGGATTAGGATAAGGACAAGATGAGGATGAGAAGGAGGATGAGGACGAGGAAGAGGATAAGATGAGGATGAGAAGGAGGAGGAGGAGAAGGAAGAGGATGGTAAGGGGGAGGATGAATATGAGGACGCGGATGAGGACAAGAATGAGGATGAGGACGAGGATGAGGATGAATTTGAGGATTAATATGAGGATGAGGATGAGGTTGAGGATGGGTATAAGGATGAGGAGGAGGATAGGATGAGGAGGAGGATAGGATGAATTTGAGGATGCGAATAAGGAGTAGGTTGAGGATGAGTATGAGGATAGGATGAGGAGGTGGAGGAGGATAAGGAGGAGGATGAGGATGTCGATGAGGATGAGGATGCAAATGAGGATGGGGATGAGGATAGAATGAGGAAGAGGATGAGGA
>NC_032015.1:18917784-18918103 GCF_001865875.1 Lupinus angustifolius | reverse complement strand
GGTAGTGGATTGGATGAAGTTAGAAGTTACTATAATGTGTTATTATTAATCTATTTCAATCAAATACCGCTGGTAGACCCTGGTAATGATTAGATANAACTGGCACATCTGTCCTTTGCACCTCTCTATATGTATGTGCTTTAGCCCTTATTAATTATGTAATTTAGTATATAAAGAGGAAATAAAAAATGGGCCAAATCGCCTGCATGCAATTCGAACAAGAAAATTTCGTGAGTTAACAGCAAGAAACACATACGCTATTCTTTGAAAAATAACTAGTCTCGGAGAATCTTCACATTGCTATAGTCTTTGGCTCCCT
>NC_032015.1:18917123-18917684 GCF_001865875.1 Lupinus angustifolius | reverse complement strand
CTATCTTACTTAGCAAGTCAGTTATGAAATGTCTTATTAATAGATTAATAGAATTACTTTAATTACAATGCATCTTCCCAGTTCTCTTAAGATCAGATGGGAGAAAGATGGAAATATTTTCTAAAGTCACTTCTTCGAATAGCTACTCTAGACTCGGGGGCGCTAGTTCCTCCCCTTAATCTACGCTGCATTCTTCTATATCTCACTTTGCGAGTTTGGTCTCAGTTTAGTCTAAATGGGTCAGAAAGAGCTTCGACGAGGTAGGCTCCGTTCCTCGGAGTACCCACTTCCCTCTTCTTCAAGAGCTCCCCTATATCGATCTCGATCTCCCGTTTGAGAATAGCATAGGTGAGAGGAGCTCCCCAATGAAAGCTCCTCCATATCTCCTCTACTATCCTTCTATTCTGACTAGCTTTTTCCGTTCTCTCTTCGTAGTGAACTTTATTTTGCAACTAAACTTTTGAGCTAATTGGCTTGGTCTTCAGTGTAAAAACGTTAAGGTATAAGATCAAAAAGAATGATTGCATTTCAAGTGAGATGTCCAAGAGAAGAGATGCAGAA
>NC_032015.1:18916200-18917023 GCF_001865875.1 Lupinus angustifolius | reverse complement strand
TAGCTTCGACTTCACCTTTTATCGAAATTGGGTTCATCTTAAGTCTTTCATATTTCAAGAGATTTTGCTTATATCTAACAAGACCCAAGTTGCTCAATTCCTCACTACTCTGTGTAGGCTTTACTTAAGCTGTCTGGAGGGAATCATTTGTTGTCAATCAATCATGCCTCAACTGGATAAATTCACTTATTTCACNACAATTTTCTAGTTCTGCCTTTTCCTCTTTACTTTTTATATTCTTGTTTGATTCTTTCCTTTTGATTTCAAAATTAAGAGATTTAGCTTATATCTAACAAGGCCCAAGTTGCAGTGGGCTCTTTCTCTTGTGAAATGGCTCATCGTTTTTTATGTCTTAACATATTCTGCCTTTAGGCTGTACAACAACTTTACTTCCTTCGTTCTACTTCATTCCATGTGTTACGTACTTCCTTTTGATCCGGTCTAGGTGGATGGACCTGTTGGATCCTGCTACATTAAAAAGTTCAGGCACGGGCTCCGTGAATCAGCCGCTAGAGGGAATGCATGTTCCTCCTGCTAATCCTGTCGCTCCCAGGGAAGCGGATATTCGACTTGTTGTAGCATACCCCTATCAGGAAGATGAAATGATAAGGGGACAGAGTGTTCTAGATATAAGGACACGACTCTTAAGATCCAAGGCCCAACCATCTGCCGAGGAAATTAATTTAGCCCATATTAACGCCCAAGACCGCTTTGAAGTCAAGGTGGGTATTATCCAGTAGATGGCAGTCCTTGATTCGGAACCAAGTGGCGATTGGACGGGATGGGGAGCGCAAGCCCTAAACAATCCCCGTGCAGTCAGAAT
>NC_032015.1:18810867-18910867 GCF_001865875.1 Lupinus angustifolius | reverse complement strand
TTTCTTAGGGCCGGATGCTTAGTTTCCTTCTAACTTAGTACTGATCTTTATTGTCCGATTTCCTTTCTTAGTGCTGACACCCTCGTATGCCGATCTTACAATGAAGCGTCAGAAGAACCTATTTTTTGACAGTCAGATCTCAGGAACTTCAGAAAAAGACTGGAAAGTAAGGAACGAAGTGCTCGACCGGATTCGGAAGGGAGAGGTTGGGAGCTTACTTAGTGCTTGTGCTAAGGAGGATTTCGTACTTTTCTAGTCTCTGACCGAACTCCCTACTCTCTTAGGTTGGATCTTGGAAGCGTCGATGTTAATGATCTCTTCTCTTGTGGCTTGACTGCTATCCTTTCACCAAAGAAAATCGTACTTCCACGGGGAAAGGCTATAAGGGAAGTTCCCCTAACAAAGCTTGCTTGGATTTAGTCTTTACATTGTGGACCTATACCATCTTTCAGTCATATTCCCGCTCCATCGTTTATAACAGATGGCAAACACACACATATATATATATATATATATATATATATGAGGGATTCGTTTACACTCAAGTTAAGTTACACTTAATCTCGGTCATTTATTTTCTAAAATCTAACGGACCAAATTGGTAAATGCAATAAATGATGAGAGAGAAAATAAATGATTGAGATTAAATATAATTAGTATAAACGAAACTTAGGTGTAAACAAATCTCTCCTCTATATATATATATATATATATGTTTTTGTACCTAACTTTTACTGTTTTGCTAATTTAAATTATTGGTGAAAGATATGAGCCAGCTTCACAAGTTCTACAAAGGCATAGTACAATACAATTGTTGGAAATAACTATAAGAAAATGACCTTTCACCACCCTCAACTCATCAAATAATGTTTCCAAATTCAAGCCTTAAATGCTCTTGTACATTTGTGGGAGAAAAATGTATACACTGATAGTGTATGCATAAGTTCCATTCATATTTAATCATTATCGACTATTCAAAAATAGTAATACAAATGAATGACGGATGATGTACTGAGTGTATATGAATCTTCGCACTGACAATGTATAGATATTACACTCCTCTATCTATCTGATTTCTCTCGTATGAAAACAATTAAGCTTGAACAAGGATTACTATCTCGCACCAATGAAAATATATCATATTATCATTGATATGAAACCAGATTTGGGACATAATTTCCTTGTTCCTTCAACTTATTTTTTTTAATTCATTGACCATTACTTTATATAGTAACATGCATAATTAAAGATACTTAATTCCATATAAAGTTTACCTTAAACTTTGCAAAACTATGTCAACTTATAATCACTACATGCAACATCTAATTCAAAGCTAAAAACTACAAACATTTTGTAACATGAACTAACCCTTAACAAGGACAAATTGAAAGACATTGAACTCTAAAATAGTACCTGTCTTGAAGAAGCTTTTCTATAAGTAAGCATGTGTGCTAAAGAAGGTATGATATATACAGTGAAGCTAACAAGTAAAGCACCAACAGCAGAGTTAATTGGTCCAAAAAATGGAAAGATTATTGCTAAGAACCATATTGGTATCACCACTGGTAACCTTGCTAGTGCCCTTACACAAATGCTTCTTGTGTTATGCATTCCAATCACTTTCTCCCATACAAAATATAATGGAGTACATGCAAATCCAAATGTGATAAACTGCAACAATTTATCAAGTGTCAGAATATTATATTGCCCTAAAGTATACATTGTTTAACTATTTCAAGACCCATTATTATAAATACTAGTGTGTCGACTTTTCGTAGGTATTTCGTGTTTGCCGACATGCATTCTTATTTTATGGTATTAAATATTTTTATTAGATACTCAATTTTTATATTTCATTTTAGACAAGTAGAATGTTTTTTGTATTAGGTTTACTTTATGTTATAATTTTTTGTATTTATTATAATGTCTAATTTAAGCGAGATAAATGGTTATTGTATTAAGGGTTTTTTTTGTTTGTAGAAACTAAAAAATGTTAAGGCCAAAATGGAAATAAAAAATTAGTCTATGATGATAGTTACACAATGTTTTGTCTTTATATACGATATAGATATAGAAGTATACATTAAATAAATGGCATAACATTTGAAGGAAGTGATTTTAAATGTAATGTACATTTAACACCACCATCAACAGATTTTCTTCCATTATAAGAAATCAAAACACATCAAAATGAAAGGTTCATGTACAAAATTTATTAAAGAAAAACTATACATTTTTATTAAATCAGCATGAGTAAAAGTTAAGGAATTTTGTCATTTCATTCAAAAATTTATTAACTGACTTTGTTTTCTGACATGTTTGCATAAAATAAATAAACTTTATCCTAAGTTAAAGCAACATTTATTGCAATCGGTGTTTATAAGACAACTTATACATAAATATCTATATTATGATCCAAATAAAATATTGGGTAATGTATACGTTAACTATTTCAACATGCATTAAATATTAAAACCAAAGTTTGACTTAAACTAGTGTAATATATATTATTCTTAGTCTAAATACGAATGATGGTTATTACAATAACAGTATATCAGACTCATACATTAGCGGTGCATACATTTTTTCCCGAGTTTAATTGGTTACCTGATGAATAAGCATGAGTATTACAGCAGCATCACGAAAACCATTCTTTGGAAGAAGAGAGAAAGCATTGGAATGGTTAAGTAATTCATCACCAAAAGCCCAATAAACAGCAGCAGAAGAAGGAAGTGTTAATGTAAAAACATATAATGTTGCCATCAAATATATATATTTGAATTTCTGTGGCTTCCACATAGCATGCATAATTTCTCTGCATCAAAAAATAATGTTCACTTTTTATACTTAGATATTCATGAATAATAATCATAATAATGTGTACATTGGAATTTCTAATAATATGCAAAGATTTAGAAAGTGGGTTATCTTTGATTCTTGGTTTTATTGCTAGATTTTTTTACTAGACTATAGAAAAAAGTGATTAGTAAAATGGGTATAAAGTGTAATTCTTTTTTTTTGTTAAAAAATGTAACTTTTTACTTAACCAAAGTTCATTGTTTAATAGTTAAAACAAAATATGACACTGTTTTTAATTAACCATTAACTAATAGTGCAAATAAATGTTATGATGGCACATGCAGGTAGATATAACATGACATAAAAAACTATATAATAAAAAAATTATGTATTAGTGTAAAGTTCTGCATGTTCATAGAGAGAAGATATATCTAATGGGGCCAAAACAAATAAAATTTAATTTCATGATTTTGTCCTAAGGTAACAAGCAAAAGCGGCAAAGAATGATAGATTAGAGAGAGAAAGATGTATGCACTAATAGTGTAAGAGCTTTTTATACTGTTATTATATTATTCACTATTCATTTTTAATCATCATTGACTTTTCAAAAAATATCAAAATAAAAAGTAAATAATATACTAAATGTATATAAATCTTTATATTGTCGATATGTAATGTTGTTGAGAGAAATTATTTGGAAGAAGAAGGTACTTACACAGTTACTGCATGTCCACCAAAAGTGTATAGTATATTGGTGGCTCCTGTGAAGTACAACACTAATTTCTTTGGACCACTGTGTGACACATTTTCTACCTGCACCATTCATATATTCAAATATACAATTATATCGAACAATAAAATGTTGGTTTAGTAATATAAAATCATGTTTGATCCCCAAATGATCAAAAGGGAGAGACAATCACGTATTTAAAATGAATCAATTTTTTATCCATAGAATAATAAAATAATATCATTGGTATTACAAAAATCTAAGATACTGAACAATTTTTTCTCATAAGACTTTGTACCAAATTGGGTACCCAAAATATGCAATGATTGAGGACCTTATACATAAGTTAATTTGATATGATATAATATTAACATATAGTTTTAAATGATTAGAAAAAATGTTACTTTACCTGTCCATGAATAAGAGCTGCTATAGCCATATACCAAGCAGTATAAGTAGTCATTCCAAGTCCCAAAAATGACCAAATTCGGTAATTATGAAATGAAGGAATGAACACTGTTGTAGCACAACATGCTCCAAATATATAAGTCCAAGTTCTTTTGTCCAATTTATCATTGATATAGTAGATATTACTGTTATGCCATTAGGAACAAAAACAAAAAAAAAACATTAAAAATGGTGTAATAAAATTATCCAAAGTTTCTAGCAGAATTGAAATATTATCATACCTTGCACATGCTATAAGCTGTATCACAGATCCAAAGAGAAGAAAAGTGCAGTTAAAGGCAAGTCCTATTGCTTTCCAATATGAACCTAATAACCCATCAAGCACTTCAAACCACTGAAATAAAATATATAAAATGTTTAAATTAGTCGATAGTGTATGAGTTTTATATATTGTTATTGTATTATTTGTTATTTATGTTTTATCGGCGTTGACTTTTGATGATGTATTGACTGTGTATAAATCTTTTACCTGAATGACATGGTTCTTGAAGCTTGCATTTTCCTTTTCTTTTCTAGTCCTATACTCAACATAGAGAACACTGATTAAATAAGCTGTCCAACTTCCTAATAGTCCATAGAATATCTGAAGCAAGATTCCTGATAGCATGCCAAGTTGAGAGAAAGAATATGGTAGTGTCAAAAGCACTTGAGCCACCTAAGAGAAAAACACATGAATTTGGATGGTTAATTATGTACTAAAATGGATTTAATAGACGAACAATACATTGGTCTAATAGTGCAAGACCCTGCTAGATTCTCAGGATGATAAAAAAGTTAAGGGTTCAATTTCAGGGAGGGGGCAGTCACGTATCCCGAAAGAGATTAGTTTATGAGGAGATATTCTTGCTAGTACAAAAAAATTTGGATTTTTTTTGTTTTCTACAGATATCTTCGCACTGGAGGCAATCTTGTCCGAGCAGAGAACATCCTAGGGCTAACTCTCCTAGCGGGTATTTTTTCCATCCACAAGACTCGAACCCGAAACTTTGCTTAAGGAGAATCAAACATGTACCACTTAAACCAATAAACCAATAACCGTTGGTAAAAAAATGGATTTAGTTGGGAAAAAAGTGATTTTTTTAGTAAATTTTACTTGATTTGAAGCACAGCTGAACCATGCATCCCATACAGAACCACCATGCCATAGGAAGCTTTTGACATCGAACATGGATTGGTCTTGTTCCTTCTCTACTTCCATTGCTCCATTAACACTTCCTTCATTCTCTGTCTCACTCAAGTTAGTGCTCACAATTGCTTCCTCTGAATGCTTGTTACCCAACATTTTCTTCACTTATGGATCTGAAACAACATAGAAAAAAACACCTTAATCAAATCAAACACAACCTTAGAAAATGAAAGCAAAGAAGAGAAAAAACACCACTATACAGATCCAGATAACTTCACAAGAAAAGGAGAAAAGATGGAAGAAAAAAAGTGGGTTCAGGGTATTTACATGTTTCAAACACACTAAGGTGAAGAAAAATCCAAAATCCAAATAAAAATCACTTTTTTTTTACATACCTTGGTGTTATATAGTGATGTCTTTTTCTTGAAAAGGTGCAGAGAATGAAGCTATCTTTCTTCTAAAAAACAGAATAATTTATCTTTGTGAAGTGTCTTTTAATGAAAGCTTAGTATGGCTAATAAGAATAAGAATCATTGGTATATATGAACCTTGCTTTAAATAAATGGTATTGGATTTTTAGAATGAGAAGGTGCAGAAGTTGTTGTTTATGAAGGTTGAAAAGCCACCACTTTAGTGAGATATAGATATATATATATATAAAGATATATATATATATATATATATAGATATATATATATATATATAGATATATAGATATATATATATATATATATAGATATATAGATATATAAATGAGAACAGAGGTTGAAAGACAGATAGAAGCCGCAAAAGCAGGAGTGGAAACACAGAAAGTGATTAAAAAAAAACTATGAGCTCTTCAAAGTTGTGTTCTTTTTCACACTTCAGGGGACTAGTGTATATATATATATATATATATATAAAATGTATGGATTAACAATATGTTTTAAATATCATCTTGTATTGTCTATAATTTTTGTTTAATTGTTATTTACTATATTTAAAAAAAATAATGTAAATAAATGATAAATAATATATTGAGTCTATAAATTTTTACGCTAAACTATGAAAGAGTTTTTATAATAATAAAATAAGTGAAAAAATGAATATATTTTAGAGTTTTATACATTATCAATCTATCATTTACCATCCATTTTTATTCATCAACTCTTCAACAAAATATTTATGGATAATATAATGATTGTATATATATTATAGTATGAAAAAGAGAGTAAAGAGAGTAAGCTAAAAGCGTCTTCAACATTAAATAAAATCTTCATTTTTATTTGGGTTTCACATATTGTTTTATAATTTATTACAACTTTCCATGAAATAAGAATAAGATACGTTTTCTCCCTAATGATAGACACCATTTTTATGCTTATTTGGGTCTTACCATATTTAACTTTTATCCGCAACATCTATCGCTCTATTCACTTTTCTGTAACCATATCAATAAAAAGTTATTCTTATTTAAGAACAAAAATAAAAATGACACAACAAAGTAAGAATATTCTTATTTTATTTAGAGAAAATTGGTGTAAGTAGGGAGGGATATTGAGATTATTGAGTGAGAGTGATGAAATTCCAATTCTAATTATATTGATGGGTTTGTATATATGTATTCTGAAATTCCAATTTTGGATAAGTAAATGAAAGGCAAAGTTTTAGATTATTAGATTTGTTGATTGAATAATGAAATAGTCGAAATTAGCCAACTTTTGTTTTACTTTGTATTTATTAAATTATTTAAACTATTTTTATCTAAATTAAAATATTCTATATTTTCCTTTTTTGGTTTTTAAGTTAATTTATCATTCTTAATTTTATTCTTGAGTTACTCAATACATTAACAATCTTAAAGAATAATTCAACTAAAATTTAAAGAAATTGAAATTGCAAATATGGGATAACTTAATCTTATATACATATTGTGAAAACAACATTTAAAATAAACTAAAGAAATAAACTTCGATTTTCAAAATCTAATTAATTAAAAAATTATTCAGATACTTATAATATTATCTAAATTTAAAAACACCCATGCATTGCATGAGATTTTTTTTTTTTTTGCAATTTTTTTAAAACCAGATTGGAATGGTCTATTTTTTGTTTTGGTCAAATCATATAACAGTTTACTCTTTTAGACTTCGTTGGATTTATAAAAAAAAACTCCTTCAACATATTAAAATCGAATTTGATCACGATTTGACCGATTTTACTTTAAAAATACCCTTGTTCCAAAATTAAAAAAAAATGATGAGAATCAAACTATAGTTTTTGATTGTCCAAAAATGAACAAATATTATTTAAAAAAATGATGAAAAAACTGTATTTTAATTGTGATATCTTATTGTAGAGTAGATAGTTGGTTTTTGACTACGTATGTAATCTTGAAACTTAATTACTAGTGTGGTAATTTATGATTTATCATTTCGGGTTCGATTTGAAGGGGCAATCATGCATCACAAAAGAGATTAGTTTCATACTTATAGGATAAGAAAATATTCTTAGCAATACCAAAAAACAATCGATGGTATTTGTCTAATGTAAATGAATTATGATGTAACTTCATTGATTTAAGTATTATGATATCAATAACTCATTATATTAATTGGTCTAGGTTAAAACACTTTATCTTCTAAATTGTATTTTGCACCCTATGATTTCATGTAGCACATTAAAAAACACATTTATCATTTCATGTATTCTTTAAACTCAAAATATACTCTAACGACACTTAAATCAATATTCATGATGAAATAATCGGTTGATAATTGAGCAAGATGAAATACAAAAGATTAATGACTATAATTATTTATAAAAAAATAGTTTCTTTATTCTATCTAGACTCCTAAATCAAAGTGCATATTCTCGATCTGAGATCTAAATCTTAAAAATTTCCAGAATTTATAATCCCAATATTCTGTTTGGTTGACTAAAGATGTTTTTTATAAAAAGAAAAACATTTGTTTAGTATTCCATTAAATTATAGAGATCAGTGTTTTTTAATCCATTCAGAAGTACATTAGCTCAATGGTGTAAGACTCCAATAAATTCCCAAAAAGACTTAACGTTTAAAGTTTCGATTCCAGAGAGTGATACTTATTGGGAGAGACAATCACACATATTAAAAGGAATTAGTGCATTACCAATAAGATAAAAGATACGTTTGATAGTATAAAAAAACTCGATTCAAGGTTCCTCAAACTCTCATTCCATTGTCCCCTAATTCCATTATTATGATCATGTTAAATGGAAAAGTGTTGCACATAAGTTGAGGACTAAACTCCAAATTGTTCCATTCTAAATGGGATTTGCTTGCTTTGTGATGTTTCCAACACATGCTTCATCATTTTCTTTGTTTGGTCATTGTTACTTTTTGGTTTATGCTCTTTTAAATAGTATATTTTTGTTTAACTTTTAACAAAATTTGACTTAATATGATTTTAAAAAAAATATGATTTTAGTTTTTAGCTTTAAGTATGTTTTTTTAGCCTTGATCTTATGGGTTAGAAAGATTCAAGGGTAAAGAGTTAAAAGAAAATGTGTATAAAAATTAATTTCACTACTTATTGATATATAAAATTAGTTATTCAATATAAAGCTATTTATTTTCAACATTTTATCCTTAGTTTTATTGAGGTTAATATATAAAAACTTCAAATTTTTGTAGTATAAATATCACTACCCCTTAACGTTTAATAATTAATATATACTTGATCTAGGTTCAAATTTCACTAAGAGAAAGAGGGGTGGTTTTGTCCAATGAGAATTTTCTTCTAGAGATTTGGTCAAACCTAAAAAAATTTCTACATTTTTTCACTAATATGCTTTTTTAAGCTTTGGAGCTTAGAGGGGAGAATCAATCATTAGAGAAAGGATTTTAAAGGCACTAAAGTCCTTTAGCATGAGGATCAATACTTTGAGTATGTTCCATTTGTGACCTTCAAATGGGTCCCATTTAACTTCATTTTCATCACATATTTTAAATCCCATTCCAAACAAGATGATGAAGAAAATCAAAAGAACTATCTCTTGCTTTTGATGTTTCATTTTCTAATTGGTTAATGAAGTGAGCATGTTAGTTTGAAAAGAAAGAACTTGGTGATAGGAAATAAATCATTAATTAATTGTTTAATACTTTCTTGTGTAAAATCTTCCTAATATTACTATACTAATTTTGATAACCAAATATGCCAAATATTTTGAAATACAGAATATTCTTGTTACTCTCACCAACTATTGATATCATGTTAATGTATCCCATGTGATTTTTGTCACAAATAATCTATCTACTTTAAATTGTAACAAAGATCGATTTCTAATATTTTTTTGGTACTATCAAATATCTTATCATCTTTTGGTAAAGAACTAATTTTTTACAGTGTACGATTATCTCTTTCAATAAACGTCATTTATAGGAATCAAACTCTTGACTTTTTTGTCGTTGTGGGATCCAACGAAACATTATACTACTAGACAAATGCCGTGTTGAAAGACCGATTTCTAATATGAAATAATATTAAATTCTACATAAAAATACTATATGATATATTACAAATAAAGCATATTAGGGTTGGTGAGAGGGGGGGAATTAAAAATGTAATCATGAAAGAGGTAGTGGAGCATTTGCTAAGAAATTCGAATGACAAAAGTTTGTGGCTGAAAAGCATAAGATAACCACATTGGAATCTTTAACTAATAGAAAATAAAAAAAGCATTAAACAATAGTTAGGGCTATCTCAATCTAAAGACGGAAAATACCTTTTTATGAGTTCATAGGGTTGGTGAACTTATGGGAGCAATTTATATACATGATATAAGTCATATTTAATTATTTTCTATAAAAAAAGTAGTATAAAATGTTAATTACATTTACATGTTCAGAATAAAATATCAGCCGCTAAAATCATGATATGAGTCATATTTAATTATTTTTTATAAAAAATTATAAAAACTAAAAAAGTAGTACTTGATTTTATTGGCTGAGAGAGATAACATATCTCTTTGTATGATGATATATTTTATTATGATATTGTAATTGCAATTGCTTAGAAGATAAGACATCTATAATATATCTTATACACATAGTGTGGTGAGAATATTTGGAACTAAACCATTCAATGTACAATTATTTTGATTAGTGAGAACAATGAAGGAAAAAAATATTAATTGCACTCTTTATTAACTTTTAGAAGTTATTAACCAATCAGACATTATTAATAAGACATTGGTCATTAAATATGTCAGTGTATTGATATTGTGATACAATGATGTAGTCGACAATTTACTAAATAAATAGCATAGTAATGATTTATTAATATTAAAAGTTAATTATTTTTACTTTTTTAATTAAGAAATAGACTGATATAACTAGTTTTGATTGGTATGATTATATAATTGTAATACATATTTAATTTAGCTAACCTTTATGGCAATTGAAGTGACTGATATAATCTATATTGATAATAATATGAGCACTAAATACAAAAAAAAAATGGGACAAATGTTTTTCATCAATAAATAGAACATTGAAAACACAAAAGTAGGAACCTTTAGAAGAATATAAGAGCTGTATAACTGTATTGTTCATAGAAATCCTATTTACTGAAATTAATAGTTATTAAATTTAACAACCATTGAAGTAACAAGTACTCTTTATCAATTAATAAATTCAGCTTTCCTTTAAAAAATAGTTGTGTTGCTTATGATAGCTTTTGTACTTGAAAGAATATTTTTAATGATTAATTATTGAAATATCATAATATGTATATGAAAGACAATTTTTTTACCATCATCCAAGTTTGTTAAAATGAAATGTGATTGAAGTGTTTTCATGACCAAACCATTAGCTTAATTTTAATTTTTGAACATTGATCTATTTAGCAAGTTTTATGTTATTAAAGTCATTAATATGATGATTATCTATGCTCCTCTAAATTTAATTTATCTCTTATATGAACAAGTTAAAGTATATGAATCCTAGATTGGTAAAAATATATAAAGAACAAGTATATGCATCCTTTCTCGTAATTCTCAAATATATCATAAATATTTAAAGAATAGATCTACATTTCCATATCTAATCTAGAGATAATTCACTTCAAGAGTTGTTTATAAATAATTTTTGTAGAGAAAGTGAAAAAAAAACCTCCTCACAATTGTATTTTGTAATTCTGTATAGTTTTTTATACTCATCTTAAAATCAACTCGTAACCTGAAAATATGTTCTTAGAAAATCAAAGGTTTAAATTATTTGCATAAGAAAAAAAAGTTATCCGACATTTAGTGCGTTAAAGTTTCATCTCAAAACCAATTGACAATGAGAAAAATAACCTAACATGTATCTAAGCCATTCCCAAGAAAATGAAGCAGGCGATGCGAAACTTACTTCCTAACATGTCTCATCCACATAAGGTTGTCGGACCAAGCGAAAGATTATTTTTGACCCATGACTAAAGGGTATATTCTTTTAGTTCATGCCAACTGGAGATGAGTTAAATTTTGACTCTAATACTATGTTAAAGTTTCATCTCATGAATGTTGAGCATTGAACATGTTTGACTGTAATACCATAGATTTAATAGTTTAAGGTTAGGGTTAAAATGTGCTCTCAAGTATGTCCACTTATGTGGTTCTTCACTAGCCTCTTTGTTGAAGATATGTATTTGTTAAGAGCTTTGCATGGCTAACAAGTAGTATTAGAGTCAAAGACTCAACTAAGACAAGTCCATTGTTAAAGATATCTCATTTCTTGAAGTATTTTAGGCGAAATTTGTTTGTACATTTATGTGCATGGATTCCTTTAAGTGTGTGTAAAAAGTATTCCTAACAATTTGGAGGCTAGGCAATATGTTCCATTTGTAGCGCTCACACATAAGGCCCGAATTCTAAAAGGTTGAGCTCTTGTTGGCACTATCATATTTTCGAAGATGTTTTAGCTCAGAGGGAGTAATTGTATGTTAAGGACTCATACTTAATGGGGTATAATTTTCAATATAGGAAATTTGTCGAAAAAAGAAGTCTCACATAAGAAAATAATGGACAAATTGAAATGCATGTATATGATCAGACTCGTAAACCTAATATCCTACGATTTTAGGTCAAAATATAGTGTCCAGTTGATTTATGTTATTCTTTACTTAGTTCATTAGTCGAAGATCTCTCGTTGCTTTTCTCCATTCAAACTAGATATATTTATTGATGAATGAACATATATGTTTTTTCTGAACAAGGATCCTCTCCATTAATTGAGAGACAAGTACATGTATTTTCCTTTGTTTTTAATGGTAATAATGTCATTTCATTATAATTAAAAGGGTAAATATGTCATAGAAGATTGTATTTTTCTTTGTTTTTTTATACAATTGTCTCTCTATTAATGGAGAGGATCCTAACTCGATTTTTCTTCAATGAATAGATACATTTCCTTCCTCATGAAGAGGCACACCTATTGATGAAATCTATAGTAAAATAGTATTCTTAATTTTCTCCTTTCTTCTTGAAGGATAACCTTTCCTAAATCCTCTTGATTCTTTTTGAAGGTGATATTCTCAAAATAATTACTCAAGAACAATCTATATGCAATTTGTGATAACCTTTCGGCAATTGATGGGTCAAAAATGACTTATGGATAGTGATATATTCCAAATCATTTTCTTCCAACTCCCTTTTATAATAGTTTCTCATTCTAGCTTCTTTGTACTACTAATTAAACATAAATTTAGCTAGAATAATATTCCTTACCTGCTTTATGATTTTAGAAATAATCATGCAAAGGGATCATATCATCTTCACTATATATACTATTTACTATATGAGCACCTCATGTTTGTAAGAACCAAAAATAAATTTATACAAATAAAATTTGTGCATTATACTTAAATAATGGTAGCTAGACATATAAAAAAGAGAATCATTTAAGTCACTATTTCTATATATAAACTCTGCTTGAACTCTACTGGAAAGTCAGTACTAGAATATGAAGAGAAAGAGAATTGTTAAATTTTAGTTTTTTATTAAAAAATAACTTAAAATCATGATTGTGAAATATATTTTTTATCACATGCTATAATCCTCATCCAACTTCAGTACTGGAGATGAACCCCATCGGTAATATATACTTAAAATAATTAAAGAGACATCATCAAACTTGAATTAGGGACATGATATAAACATAGGTTTATACTTAAAGCTTAGCTATTTTTCACTCTACATTCAACATATACAACCTAAAAATTGTTTGCATATAATGTGAATTGAGGTAAGAGAGGAACCAACTAGTTGATACATACAGATGAGATAAAGATTTATTGTCCTAAATAGTGTCCTCAATTATTTTCCGAACCAATAAAAATATGTCATCTTAATAAAAAAATAGATAGATATGGACCCCTCAATATGAAATACATGAAATACAGAAAAATGGCCTTTTCCATTTAGGGACCCAAATACATACCTAACTTATTTGTGATAGTTTAAGAATATTGGTCCCCTCAGACAAACATAAGAGTCATTTCTATCAAAGCTATAAATGGCTTTTCAACCAAAGATGCATGCAATAAATTTCATTATGAGATCAATTTTCTTTCCTTTCTTACCCATGCTTGAAAGGTATGTGTGTTTTTGGACTTAAATCTTAGCTTAAACTAAAAATTTATTATGATTTGGACTTTGAATTTGGCATATGTTTGGATGCTAGGAAAAAGGCAGAAATTCCATGAGAAATTAAAGATATCTCAATTGAGTAATCTTATGTTTTTTTTTTGTACATCTAGATATTAATATGAAGTGGATTGGAAATAAATATTTATTAACATTTTCATAGTTTCAAGTATAACCTTAAAGATAAACATATTCATAGTTTTTATTAAGTGTTATTTTAGAGAAATCTTGGAATTTTAATTAGTAGTTCAGACAAATTCATAGGTAAAAATGTTATATATGGAGGAAGATGATCGAGTCCATTCTAATACATAGCTTGAGGAGATAGAGAAAATATATATTATTTTAATCAATTAATGGAATATTCTAACAATGTCATGTAAAAATTAATATTAAGTCCAATGGTGCAAATAAAATTGAAGTTGAAGAATCAAAGTGAGACAAATAAGTTAAGAAACCAAAGTGTACAATCAATTAAATAAACTACCAAATTAAAATAGCAATTTTACCTTTAACGTATGGAGTAAGTTAGAGATTATATAAATATGTATAAATGGGTCTCAAATTATTGGTGAAGCACAATTGAGCTCTTCCACTCATTTAATCAAGACTTGAGTGGAACAAAGACCCATCAATGGTCAACAAAATAGCATAGTTATATGATATGTGATATTGATTTTAATTAGTTTACGATATTCGGTTTTATGTGATTCGTCAGTTTTTATATTAATTATAAGATTTCATTTATAACAAATTTGATAAATTGAATTCGATATATAATACATAAATGAATGAATCATCTAATTTCCCATATGAAGATGTTGGTTTAAGCTTGAGACCCTTGGTGAAGGAGATCTAAGGAGACAATTGCAACTTTTTATACCTCAAATAATATATTATTTTTACAAAATAGCACAATTATGAATGGAAAGTGAAATTAACTTCATTGAGAGTGAAAAAATTCAAACTCATTAGACCAAAGTTGCTCAAGGGCCATACCTCACTTTGAGAGTGAACTAGTGAAATGTGGTTAAGTATAGAGTTAATTTAATATCTAAATTAATATAAAAAATAAACATAATTACATAATAATGTGTACCAATTTTTCATGACAAAAACAATTAAATTGTTAGTTTATAATGTTAATATATAGTGAAAGGTGACTTCACCAGAATTTGGGTAGCAAAGATCGAGGATCAATGTTCCTTTTGAGTTCACTGAACTTGTTTATGGGAAACATGCACTAACGATGGAATATTACCAATTATAGTAAAATAATATCTTTCTAGTTTTTGACTATTCTTTTGTTTGAGGAGGTTTTTTTGTTTCCTACATGTATCATTATACCATAAGTAGTCTTGTCCGAGCCGGGAATATCTACATGTATGTGGGGCTAACTCTACAAATGGACATTTTTTTTATCCAAAAAGATTCGAACCCGAGATCTTGCTTAAGGGGAATCAAACACGTACCACTTGAATCACTGCCCGTTGGTTGTCCCTCGAGGTTTTGTTCATTGGTTATCATTTCTATTAATATATATGCAAATCTTATTTGGGATCCGAGAACGTCTTAACCCATATGTTGCAACAATTTCACACTCATACTCTCTCCATTTTTATTTATTTCTCTCATGAATTTTTAGTTCCTACTAGGTATTTATTTTGTCACGTTTAAACCATTAATTATTATTTTTATATTTATCCTTATTTAGTATTTTATTAATTCACATGTAGTGAAAAATATTAATGAAATCGGAAAGAGAAATGATATATTAAAAAATAAGCAATCAGTGCATATAAATTGATACAATTATCACATTTTAAAAATTATTTTATTAATCAGAAGGATATATATATAAGGGTTTTTAATAAGGTTAATAATACTGTATCTATTATTAAACTGGTCAATATACTTATATGATGTTGTTCAATAATTAAATCACATATTTGTGAGATTATATATATATATAAACATGAATACTAAAAAAAACTAATAAAAATTGTGATAAATACATATGTTTCAACCATTTGTTAAAATAAAACGTGTTACTTGATGATATGACATGTTTTATAAGGATAAACAAAGAAAATAATTGTGTGTTGATTCTCAAGAATAACATTTTGGTAAAACATTAAGTCAGTTTTATTAAAAATTTGTAATTTTAAATAAAAGTTGATAAGTATTGACCGATACTATTTAAATAAAAATCAACTGATATGACTCGTTTTGGCCGATTTTAAATGGTATAATTACATAATTGTTATAATATATCATCATGAAGACCGATTCATCAATTTTCCAATTAAATCGAAAGGTACAAAACAATTTTGATAATTATGCTTTGATCGGTGTGATATTTTTTATGAAGACAAAGAAAGTAAATTGACGTTATAAAATCAAGTTCACCATTTTCTTGATATGTGAAACAAAAAAAAATTATTTATTTTGTTTCCTTAAATAATGTTCTAATAGCATTTAACATTTCCATTTCTATACATGAAGGATGTACTTCAATTAGATAACATCTTTTATCTAAAGAAAATATTTAAACAATTGACCATTGAATAGTATCTAAAGAAAATATTGAAACATATGAAATCATCACAATCAGGGCTACATCACATGATGCATTTAATAATTTTGGTATTATCAGGTTATCTCATCATTTTTTTTTAATTTAGGTAAGAAACTAATTTCCTTTGGGTTTATGGGTATCCTATCGAATCTTTAACATTTTAGTCTTTCTGAAGATATATCGCAGTTTTACACCACTAGACCAATGCTTTATTGGTTAATGTATTTAATAGTGATCCCAATAAAAAATGAGTGAAATTTAAATTTTAATATTTATATATATCTCTTTACATGATCACATGAAAGAAGAATAATAATAATAAAAGAGGATCAAAATCCATATAGAAAATTTGTTAGAGACATGATATATGTTAAAAGGAAAAATTATATTCACTTCTGACTCTTCCAATTTGATTTAATTACAGTTAAAGATTTTTATCGTTTCAATAAAATTACCCAATTAAATAGGTAAAGTTGAGTTCACAAACTCACATTCGAGGTGTTGAAAAGTTGAAGTTATAATTAGATTTGTGTGAGAGTTAGTGAAATGTGAATGCAAGGAAACATTGGATCATAGCTTCGTGCACGCTGGAAAAGAATCTGCCACAAACTTCACCTATGCATTTCAAACTCCTCTCCATTATTAGATAGACCGGTTAGTGAAAAATACATGAAAAAATTAAAAGATAATGACATTTTTATCTTTTTACTTTATTGTTATTATATTTTTGTTCTTTAAAATACATTAAAAATCTAATTGTCCTCTCCAGTAATGGAGGAGTTTGACTTGCATTCCTTACAAGCATGTGGGACGGTATACATTTGTTGTTCGAGAAAGTGTATCACTTTATGTGTCATTTGCTTTGATTGGTTGAAAAATATATATTTAAGTTAAAAGTTAAATAATCATTTTTCTGAACAATTATAGCAAGTGACACACGATTTGTAGGATAGAAGATGTGCTACCCATGTGGGTCATCCTGTTGGGAGATCTGTGCTAAGTGAAAGAAGTGAGTTTGACACCATATCTTGATCCAAAACCTTAAGGCATTAGGTCTATGAGTTCATTCACATGTATATTCTTTAACTCACCCAATATGAGACTTCTTTATTTACACTTGGAATACCCAACACATCCTCTTCCACCTGCTTTTTCTGTTTATTTTTTTCCACCAACATGCAAAATAATATAATTAATGTGTGCATGCCCCTTAATTTGACCTCATTTCATAATGTTACATCAGTTTCTCATTTCACTTTGACCACATTCATTCAATAGATTCATGTTTATTTCCTTAAATATAAATGATGGAAATAACACAACAACAAAAATAAGTGGGAGGGGACAAGGGTTCTATTGAAACTAAGCACATTCTAACTGATCTGACCCTATAAATCACTTATTATGTCTTGCATGTTTGCCACCAGAAAATTGTTACAATGTGCACTAACAGCTAAGGATAGTGAAGAGGAATAATAGTTCCAATATATCTGCTCAAATAAGCATGCATGTATCAATAAGTCGTTGATCTAGTAGTATAAGGTTCCACTAAATCTTATGAAGCCCAAAAAATAAAAGATTCAATTCCTATGAACGACATTTGTTAAGAAAGACAGTCATACATCCCGAAAGAGATTAGTTTTTTAAGCTAGCAGCAGTGTACATCCAATTATAAGCTGATAAAAAATTGTGGCTAGTCATTTGTTTGTGGACAAAATTTAGAATTTGAAAATCATTACCTATAGAAATTACTTGAGATTTTGAATAATCATTATAATTTGTGATATTAAGATAAGAACAAAAGAATAAGGGGAATGTTATCAACTACCCTAAGGAGACAAAACTTAGAATAATTAAGCTAAACTCTACCCAACATAATAATAAAACTTTGATATTATATTAGAATGGTTCAACCTAAATTAATCCAAAAAAAATTAGTTTATAGATGGAGAGTTAATTTTTAAAGAAAAAAAATTATTTGATATAATAGATATTGACTAAGATGATCATCATAGTAGATATAGCACTACATCTGTTATAGCTCCTAATGAAGCTACTCAGCCAAAAGTGTTTGAATGATAAATGTATCTTGTACAAGTTATATTATATTTATGTGTTTGAATAATAATGATAGTATCTTCATATGACTATGGTCCATGGACCCCTTACAGTGGGTACTATATATATATATATATATATAATATAATATATATGTATAGGTAAAGGTAGCTTCTACCTCCAAAGTATCTTGCTTAGAATTAAAAAAAATTGTTGATTTTGAATTTCTTTTATATATATATATATATATATATTTATTTATTTATTTATTTATGTGCTTAATTTTTTTATCAATAAAGAGAAATTTTATTAATGTACCAAAGGTATTAAAAGGATACACATGAACAAAAGATAGAAAGAAAAGAAAAAAGAGGAAAATACATTACCATGAGACAAATATTAAGAGAGAAGTGAAAGACAATATAAGAGGTTTGTCAGCCATATTTAGCTTTTGCAATTTCGCGTTAATTCAGAATCGTGTCTTCACCTTTATAGACTCAACATTATCTTTGATAGAAATCTACTTAGAGTTGAAGATGATATTATTTATAGCTATCCAAATGAACCAAATGATAGTCAGCCAAATAATGCTCTAGTATTTCTAGCATTTTGGGTTGATTGGTAAGCCCATATTAATAAAAACATGATAGGTCAAATTCTGAGAAAGAATAATGATAAACCCGAGATAATTGTAAATCGAGCTAATTTTGAGTTGCAACACCAAATAAGTAAAATAGGAAGAAAAAATGTTACAAAAAAAAGTAAAACAATATTGGAGGACACTTATATAAAGAAAATAGAGAGTAAATCTCATAATGGATCTCATCAAATTATAAAATGCCATAGTTTTATCTCTATAATGGTTAATGACATAATGCTGTCATAAGTCTTACACAAGCACCTTAGAAGGGTCCCTCAAAAAAGTTTGAATTTAATTAAAGCACCTTTCAAAATAGTGACACTCATCCTTATCCTACCTTTTATTTTCCTTGCAAATTGCCATAAGCGTATCCCTTCAACTTTCCCTTCCAAACACTATACCAAACAATATTTTCAGTATTATAATTTATTACATCTTCCTATAAAATAAGAATAAGATATACTTTTTTCTCACAATGACAAACATTATTATTATTCTTATTTGGGTTTCACAATATCTATTTTTTCTCCACAACATCTATCTGTCTAATGATTTTCCCTTGACTAAGAACAACAAAAAATTATTCTTATTTAATAACAAAAATCAAAAAATAAGAATAACATAGTAGAGAACAGAATAAGAATATTTTTATTCACTCTTTATCGAACATGAGTATAATTATTTTAGAGAGAGGAAGCCCAATCAATATATTCCTAGCTATGGTCAAAGGAAAGAGGACATTGTCATCAACATTTGGCCTTTGAGGCATGATAGTGAAGATTAATTATAGTGACCCATTCACTTGAGAAGCATAATATATACAAGGTGGGTGCCACTTAGATATGAATGATAAGAATGATTTTGAAGTTAATGCCTCTCCTCAACACCTAACAACTTTACATACCTTAAGTTGTGTCCTCTCAACTTTGTTGTGTTAGGTATCCCTACATCCCCAACCCTCGTACATGATGTAACACCCCAGCCTTAACATGCGACTCTAAGGTCTATGAATTTACCGAGCGTGTCACCTATTAAGCTTAAATACCTCTGCAATATTTTATTCCCCATAAAGGGAGTCTTCGCGACTCGAACTCAGGACCTTAGGGACTTATAGTCATTGATTCGATTGATTCCATTGATTACTATTTTGCATAATTCTAAGTAATTACTAGCATTGATTAAGGGCTTTAAATAATTTATCATGCTGAAACCTTCAAGCCTTATATATAAGTCATGTTATTTTAATATAGACTCAGGTTTATCCTGAATAATCCTATACTTTATAGTATATCTATTATAGAAATATAATATATATATTTTGAATCATGGAGGATACAATTAAATGGGGGATACATTAGTATTTTAGATTGTACGTGATTCACAACTATGAATTCTATAATTGAGATTGCAAATGGTATTGTTTCCCCTCTACAAGTGCAATTATCACTACATCAATGACATTTCATTATATTAAATATTTACAATTATGATAAATACAATATAACAATACTTTAAATATTACTATATCCTAAGATTTCTCTAGTTAAATACTTCAAAAATTCAATTTTGTTGTTTTCTATTTGAGAAACTAACTTTGTCAAACATCAATAAAACTTGAGTTACAAATTAACTTACACTAAGTATGTTAAGATACTTCATTATTATTTAGATGAATCGAATACAAACATTCTAGAGGGTCCCTATGTATGTACTCATCTAGTGTCCCTATCCCTAAAACAAAGGACATGTGCCCCACAAAAACACACTACCCTCATCTCCATGGCTCCACACTCATCTCAATGTTCTTGATCATTCCTTTTCTCTTGAATTTTCATGCCATGTCTCATGCTAATTCACCCTCCCATGTGACCTTGTACTTACTTTGAGAGGTTATTTCAAAGAATTGGTTATCTTGGTAGGGACTTAACACACTTATGAAGAGAGGAATGAGGTGATCATTTGATACAACGGAAATGATCGTTGTACGGTGTTGACTATAAACAATGAAATAAAGTGCAAGAGATAAATAAAAAAGAAGAATGTAATAGAATTTGTTAACTAGGTTCGATCACTTGTACAACATTTATGAGAGCATTGAACGACTATTAAAATATTATTAGAAAACAAAGATTACAAGTTTTATCACACTCATGAGTCCAAGACCCATGGAGTATCTCTAATTAATGCTTGTAATTGATACATACGAGACTTTAGTCCAATATATAACATTAATTTCTCTCATTCATTGCAATTGTAGACAATATACGATTTCATACAATAACATATTTCAAGTATCACAACGTTGTAAAACTTTCAAGTCCTTTTTGTATACTATATACTATTAGTCTACAGTTAAAAGTAATAATTCAATTTAAACATATGGAAGCCACTTTTCAATTCTTCTTCCAACACATGAATCTTGGCTATGATTTCATGTTCTTTTATTTTGTTGCTTTATACACAATCTGATTATGCTATGTCCAATGTTGTTCCCAAACTTGGTAGCAATAGAAATTAACACATTACACAAATGTCTATTTCCAATTTCATGCCTACAATCAAAACATTCAAGGACAAAACATTCTTCTAATGGAGGGTTGACTAAATTTTTTTCCCACATGCATTCAACTTTTTTGTTCCTCTTGTCCCAAACACAAACCTTGCCTAGGAACAAGATAAAAGAAAAAAGGGAAATAATGAAATTAGTGACAAAGCTACCTTCATATATTTTCTAAGATATTATTTTATAGGTAATGCTCTTCCAACTTGACAACAAAGCATAGCATAGATCATGAGTTGAAAACATTAACTAGGAGAAAAGAAAAAAAGGTGCAAAACTTGGTTACTCATTTTAGTCTTCCATGTATTTCAACTTTACCAATTTGGTTCCTCAAAATTTGACAAATCCAAAATGATGTCCAAAATTTTTAAATGGTTGTCAAATTAGTCTTTTTTAGTATGCTTTATAGAAACTAATTTGACCCACATTTGAAAATTTTGGTACTATTTTGGATTTTTTAATTTTTGAGGAACCAAAATAATAAAGTCGAAAAACATGTGGGACGACTGAAATGAATATTTACTCATATATTCATATGAGTGTTTTAAATTACACTTCACAGTCAAAATATTGTGATTTTTGGAATCTCAATAAGTACATCACAAACACAATTGTAATGATATTTTCTTACAACATAACATAGCCATAAATGCAAGTTAAAACATTGGTTTATACCTCAAAACTTTGGTATTTTTAAAAAGATTAATAAAATCTCTCTCTCAATGCAAAAGTGAGATTGTTCTTTCTTCCACCCAATTTTGCTCTCATTGTCTTTCCACTATTCTTTGCCTCCTCTCTCTTTTCATTGCACGAGTGGATTGTACATGTTGTGGCAGACATAAACTAACCATAACAAGTAGCATAGCATCAAATTAAAATTTGCTTATAATATCAAAGATATGTGAATATAAGTCAACACAAATTCACTTTATTGGATTCCAAGGATTTGCATTTTCTATAAGCTTTCACCTTCCCTTGCATTCTCTCATGAAATTTTGCATAATTAACAAATTTAAGTAGAAAAAAATATAAATGTGTTAATGAAAAAATCATTTTTGTATCTATATTTTCCTTTTACGTCACCATGCCACGCACGTAATGAAAAAACATGTGAAAGAATATATTTTGTATAGGTCATATGAGAAAACGGGATAAGAAATTAGGAAGAAGTTAACAAAAATTGGGAATTGAAGTGTTAAGGTTCCATCTCAAAACCAATTGGCACTGAGAGAAGTAGCTCAACAGGTATTTAAATCATTCCCGAGATAATGAGGTAGGCGATGTGGGACTTACTTTCCAACATGCCCCTCCACATAAGTTTGTCGGACCAGGCGAAGGGTTACCTTTGACCCATAACTAAAGGGTATCTTTTGACCCATAACAACCAGAAAGAAGTTGGGCTCTGACTCTGATACCATGTTAACATAAAGCTGTATACATATAAACATGTCATTGTCATTGTTAATTTTACAACCTTTTTTATGCATGCAAAACAATGCAAGTATGAAGTTATAGTAAAAAAAACAGAATAAAAACAAAGAAGCAAAATCTAAGAGTGTAATATCTATATATCATAAAGTTTTATGTAGTCATTATATTATTTATTACTTATATTTAAAAGTCAATAACGATTAAATATAAAAGATAAATTTTATATTGTCAATGCGTACATTTTTTTCTCTCAAGTTTTAAGCCTAAAAATGACATTAAAATGGAAGTCTATGATCTAATATTTTGGGGCAGAATGTTTGGGCTTACATATTGAAGCATGGTTATGTTATTTTTTCAGTATCATAATTGGGCTGTTTAAAGAAAAACACATATGGGTCAAGCCCGTTTTTAATTTTCAATGGCAACAATATGCGGAGATAGTTTATTTTTTGAACCCAATTTTTTAAAATTGGACCCATTAATTTAAAAATCGAGTGAATTACACTAACATTCATGAATTTTAGTGAAATTACACAAGTCACTCATACATTTTTATAACCTACACAAACCACCCCTAATTATACATATACACTACACTGACCACCACTGTAAGAGATATAAGTATAATTTCTTAAACAAAAATAGTGACAATTGTAATTAATTCAAACAAAATATGGTATATTATGGAGAAAAGTCCAAATAGTATAAACTTGATATATATTCATTACTTTTTTGTTCGTTACAAACTGCATCAATAAGTCTAAGAAAGTGTTTAAAATACTTCGTATTATATTGTAACTAAGCAAAATAAAGAATAAACATCGACTCTTATACTATTTGGATCTGTCTTCACAATATACCGTATTTTGTTTGACTTAATTACACTGTCACCATTTTTTATTTAAGAAATTACACATATCTATCTTATAGGGGTAGTTAATGTAATTTATGTATATAATTATGGGTGGTTTATGTAGGTTTTAAAAAAGTCTCAATGATTTATATAATTTTACAAAAACTCAGATATCTCAGTGTAATTTACTATTTAAAAATCTCATAATATATGTCTAAAGTTTTGTGAGGGGAACAAAAGGTGAGGGTGGCTAGAGTGATCATTGGTTTGGGCTTCAAATGGATCAATCATAGCTACTTCATAATAATATCACTATGCTTGAACTTGAGGTTATTAATACTAAAGTTTCTTACTCCAAAACTTTTATGTACCACTATATATACCACTATATATATCATTATTTTTGATTGGTTGAAAAAAAGTTATTTAAGTTAAAATTGCAATTATTAAATGTTTTTTGACCAATCATATCACCTGATACATTGAGTGACACAATAGAATGAGACAACAGATATGGATCCATCATTCTTCTACAACATTTTTCAATATTTTCCAATCATTTCTTCTTCCTCACCCTTTCCACACCATTGTCTATCTTTTTCCACAAGAAAGAATTCATCAAGCTACTGAATTTGTGTACTCCATTGATTGAAAAAATAACTATAAATAAAGTTGAAAACATTGGAGTAAAACCACTTCTAAGCTATGCATGAATGCTACAACTTATAGGGTACACATGTGATGCCCTACAGTTTGTGTCATTCTATGTCTCATGAATTTGTGATTGGTCCGAAAAAATATACGTAAGTTAAAATTTGATTATTAAGTATTTTTTTGATTAATAACAAGCTCATGACACATAGAGTGACACAAATTGTATGATAATAAATGTGCTCAAAGAGAAACATATGAAAGCAAATGTGATAGGAGACCATAAATGTAAATTATAGTATTGTAACAAACTCTGCTCTAATTAATGTGTTAGGATATATTTTTTAGCCGTTTGGTGTAATATCCTTGGATTTCTTGATTGGTGTGTGATTACTTCTTTTGATAATAGAATTTTTCTTACTCCAAAAAAATGTACTACTATTTATTTCTAGGAAAATAAATTCAAAATGAAAAAGGAAACTGAACTAAAGATGATTCGAAGTCTCGAATCTCTATCTTTATAATCTTAAATTGAAATGGTGAAGAATAATAATATTTTATTAGTAATAATAGTAAACAAGATAGTAAAATGTAGTTGATAGTTTTTTAGAATATTATATTAATAGTAAATTTTCAAAATTGAAATAAGATTTGTTAAATATAAAAATACAAATTTTGAAAATGTCAAACATGTTAAATAAATATAAAAAATTTTATTTTGGATCTCAAAATATAGTTTTGACACTTCCTAAGTATAATATCATTTCCAATGAAGAAAATTGATACCAAATTTTTTATTGTATATTATCATTGGTTTGATTCAACAAAAAAAATCAAAAATTAGAAATAAAAATAAAGCAAAGACTATTGGAATATTCATCTGGGTCAATTTATATTTAAATGATGAAGAATAATAATTCATTATTCGTAATAGTAAACAAGGTAGGAGATAATAAAGTAGAGTTAATAAGGCATTAGGATATTATATAATCAATTTAATTTGAAAATAAAATTGGGATATTTTAAACAAAAAAAATGATTGGTTTTTAATTTTTTTCTCAAACTATTGCTTGAAATTTAAAATTGATTTTAACTGAAGGAATTTGGAAAGTATAAAACATGCTAAATAAAATTTAAAATAATAATTATGGAGTCTAAAAAATACTTTTGAACCCCTAAGTATAATTCATTTTAAAATTCGAACAAATGACATCAATTTTATTTTTATTTAAAATTATTGCTACTTTGATTCTAGAAAATTAACATTCCCAATGAAAATGGAAAATATACCTAAGATGATTTGAGTCTTCATCCCTATAATCTTAAATCAAAATGATGATGACTAAAATAATTTATTATTAATAAGTAAATAAAATAGGCGATGAATTATAGAATATATTTATTGTACATATCATATAAATTGTAGTATTTGATAATCATTTTTTAAAATAAAGAACTTTAAAAATCGTCAATTTTGTATTCATTCTTAAACTATTTTTTGGAACTTAAAAAATCAATTTCGAATAATGAAATTTTTAAAAAAGTAGACATGCTTAATGAACTGGTTAAAAAATTTCAAATTAATGTAAAAATTTTACAAGTAGACTAAACAAAAATCATTTGACAGTCTATAATATGTAAAAGTTATAAACTTAATACCAAAAAAATAATGATTATGATATGACAAATACTTCCATTTTACATTGCTCTTACAAATTGAGTTCAAAAAAGAATAATATATTTGAATTATTATGTCTTAATTGTCACCTTTAGCTATAAAATTAATTGCAAGTGATTCACTTATTTGAATGTATAATTTTTTTACATCTTATAAACATACCAATTTCTCACTTTTAAGTATCATCAAGTACAAATATCGCATTTAACATTTATAGTAGGTGAATATTATACACTTAAAACACAAGTAATAGTAATAAATTAATATCAAATAAATAAGTGAAGAGCAAGAAATAAATGAAAATGATTAACCAATAATATGAGGAATTAGTAATAACAAGCAATCTACTCCAATGATTGTAGCACTACACCTTACAATTCTAGCTGTATGATTTGATTCCCCTTAAGCAATGTCTCGGGTTCGAATCTTATGGATGAAAAAAATATTCGTTGGGAGAATTAGCCCCACATACATGTAGATGTTTCCGACTCGGACAAGATTGTTTCCAGTGCGATGATACATGTGGGAAACCAAAAAAAAAAAACTCGATGGCCAAAGTGGCTTACTTCACAAAGGACTAACCTAACTCTTTCTATTCATGAACATATTAGATGATAACTAGAAATCATTACATAAACTATGAAACATAGAAGGTTCACAAAACTTGAAGAATTGTTAGAGAGGCTCAACTAAAACTTGATCTTTCCCTAGATGAAGAAGAATGTAAGAACATAATGCAATCTTCTACAGCTTCAGCTCGATGTGAATCAGTGGAATATGATAATGAATGTGACCTAAACAAAGTTGATGAAGAAACCTTCCTTGAAGATCTACTTCTAAAAGAAACATCTTTTATAGCACTTGCAACCTTTGCTCCTATCTGAAGCAGAAATCTCACAGGTTCCTTCACAATAACCCTCTTCTTATTATATCCTCCTTCACCATGCTTGAGAAAAATCTTTGGTTTCTCATTGGCATAAGGGTTAAAGAACAGTACCCTTTTGCTTTTTCTTAACATTGGAACAACTATAGGAGATTTCTATTGCAGAAAATACTACTAGGAATTCAAATTTTCTGTAATTTTCTTAGAGAGAAGAAGAGAAAGGAAGAGTGGAAGAATGGAAATAGTAGTATGAAGGGAGAGTTGGATATAAAGGGTATATAAAGATAAGCATATACAAAGAAAGAAGCTAGCTAGCAAAAATGGAAATATAATATACTTGGAATAAAGTTCTATATTCAAATTGGTTTATACTCTAACAAAATTTTGATACACCTCTAATATTAGGGTTAGGAATAATTTATCACTCTAGCTAGTAACTTTGCATAAGATGTAGCTGTTTTACATAATGAATAGTGGTATTTTGATGCAGATATATATATATATATACATCATAAATATCATGCAAGTTGAGACAAAGCATTAAGAGGATTAGGAAGGTTGTGTGAGAATTTTTGAGAGACCAAGAAGAGAGGAAAAAACAAAGGTTTGGTCAAAAGACAAAGTGGTGGACCAATGAAGACTTGAGATAGAGACAAACAGTAAAACAGTTCTCATATGTATCTTGTACCGGAGGCAATTTTGTTCGAGCTGAGAACATTCACAGGTATACGGGGCTAACTCTCCCAGCGGGCATTTTTTTTATCCGCAAGACTCGAACCCAAGACCTTGCTTAAGGAAAATCAAGCATGTAGCACTTGAACCAACGTCCGTTGGTTAATCAGAAAAACAGATTGATATTGAAAAAAGGGAGATAACATAGACACATAGAAAAGGGAAATTCTTCATGATATATACTCTTCTAACCAGCATTGCTTTTTAGGTGTTGTTGTATTTTCAGGGCCTACACTAGCTTTTTTGTTACTCCTTTTGGTTTTGTTTCTGCAATCAGAAATTGAGATATCATGGCTACCATACAATATATTTATTTCAGTCTCTCATGTTTTTCGACCTTACCAGTTTAGTCCTTTAAATTTGAAAAACTCAAAATGGTTCTAAAAAATTTCAAATATAAGTCAACTTAGCACTTTATAGCATGTTTTACAATACTTGATAGAAACTAAATTTGACCCACATGTGAAATCTCGAGGAACCATATTTTGGGTTTCTCATTTTTTGAAGAAATAAACTAATAAACCCTAAACCCTAAAATGAGTATTTACTCTATAATATATTCTGCAACAAAAGAGGAAGGAGGAATATGTTTGAATATATGAGGTTGGCTTTAATATTAGGGGATTTGTTGATCATCTTTTCTAGTAAGTTACAAAATTTTCTAAGCTTCTTCTTGTACACAAGGAAATTTATGTAAAGAAAAATATTGACATGATTATGGCCTCAGTTGTTTTGTTTCTTAGGCATACTTTTTGGTGTCTCAGAAGTGAGAATCATGGATTAACAATTAGGTTCTTGTCATTTGTTAGTTGCCACTCTTGCTATATTCTGAGAATGGTTTAAAAAAAACAGAAGTTATTACACAATACAATGAGCATATAACCAACAGGCGTTGGTTCAAGTGATACATGTTTGATTCCCCTTAAGCAAGGTCTCGAGTTCGAGTCTTGTGGGTGGAAAAAATGTCCGCTAGAAGAGTTAGCCCAACATACCTGTAAATGTTCCGGCTCGGACAGGATTACGCGAGGATACATGTGGGTTTACCCATGTCTTTACTATGAGTTCCATGAAAGTTGTTTCAGTTTTCAATACTTCCATTCTTTGGTTTCCACCAAAGTTTATCACCTTCCATATAAGTTATAACCTAACTCTTTCACCACAGACAATGCTTCAAAGTATGACCATCTTTCAGGGTCAATAGAGTAAATTGTATGGACCACCCTTCCAACATAAGTCACATTAGGACCTATGCCAAACGTCAGAAACAAGAAGGATTTGTTGTCTTAAACCATATCTCAAATATTGTCATACATCAATGACAATGAAACAAAAACAAAAGAAAATAAAATAACGAATATTCAATTTTTTAATTGGCATAACATGTTTTCATTAGTCCGGACATGTTTTTATTAGTTTGTGACATATTTAAGACATGATTTAGGATAACACATCCTTATTTCCATATTGTGTAGTTCAACTTTGAAGTGATGCATTGCCACAAGAAACACACGTATATTTAGGATTGGATTTAATATGTGTACACTGACAGTGTAAATGATTTTTACACTGTCAGCAAATCTCCACCATTTATTTGTTTGCTAGTATTGACTTTCAAATAAAAGTATTACAAATCAATGGCAGATAATGTACTGATAGTGTAAAAACTGTCAGTGCATAGATTTTAAACTCTTAAGGATTTAGTTAGACAATTTAGAATGAAGTTAGTCGCATATTATAGAAACGTAACATTGTGTTTTCCATAAAAAGTAGAATAATAACAGAAAGAAGAAACCCTACATGGTTACTATTCTATTCAAAAGAAGAATAAAGATAAGAGGACAATACTTAACCATATTTGGATCCTACCAACCAGAAACAACCCATAAAGAACAAAATAATCATATAAAGTATTCAATAAAGCCATAATGGTTAAGAAAACAACCGAACCATCTCTTAAAACAATGCAAAATGAAAATCCCTTTCTTCTTCTCTATTACTAATGGTATGCCCTAAATGGTGTCCTTCACGGCCAGTCCAAGCTCAAAAACTTGACAATTCGTTTCGATCAAGTTTGCAATGAAGAAACCAGTGTTTCAAATTTCGGACTGCATCATGTGATGCGGCCCAATATTGCGGTTGCGGTGACTGCCACAACTGCATCACACTGCAATTGGTGTGATACTGAATCACAATGATGCGAAATAACTACGTCAGTATCAAAAATATTTTTTTACTCACAAAATAATTCATATCGCAAGGACACTAAACCGCAACACAATTTAAAACACTAAATGAATGATTTACCAAGAAATGAAGTAAGCCTTCTATGTTGAGAGTTACTTTTTTTTAACTAACAAGGGTATTCTCTCACCTTTTTGGATAAGTAATTAATCTCTCTCGGAGTTCGTGATTGCCCCTCGTAACAAGTCTCGCTCCTAGGAATCGAACTCTCGACCTTGGAGATCTAGCCAGATCTTAATCCACTAGACAAACGCCTTATTGAACTATGTTGAGAGTTTTGTTATTAAGAGTGAGATGATAAAATTGATTTGGATTTAGGGTTTAGGTGTATCCTCTTAAACTCCATTTGAATGGCATGTGGATATTCATATGATGTCATTTTTTTTTGTCCCAAATAGCATCTCATTCCGTCAATATATTTAGGTTAGTCAAGTCACAATTTGGTCATGAGAAAAAGTATTCAAACCCAACACAACCATATATATATATATTAGTATTTTTGCAATAAATATCAACTTTTTGGTGACCAATACAACAATATCAATACCAAATGAAACAAGTTGTGGCATGTGATGTAAAAGATGTGTTATCCACTAAAATTAGCTGAAAGTACATTGGAACTAAACTGTACTTTTTCTCTTCTATTCCTAAGTAGTGGAACTGATCAAATAAACTTAGTTTTTTGTTGCAAAATAAAATTATATTATATGTTTGTTTCATACTAGTCACTCACCATCATTGTGATAGTTGTACACATCATTTTAAAACATGTATCTGAACTATTTGAAATCATAGATGAATTATATTGGATTATTCATGGTGTTGTAACAATGAATTTAACTTCTTAATAATCATGGTTTAATTTTGTATAGTTATATTACTCATACACTTTTATTGAGTTCATGAATCAACCATTATAGTTATATATTTGTAAGTTTTAGTAGCCTATAATACATAAATTTATTCTTTTCGTAAAAATATATATTTGTAAGTCCTTATTTTCAAGTTTTTCTGTTTAAGTTTGTGATTTAAAATGGTAAAACAATTGTTTCTTTGTTAATCTTCACCCATAGCCAGGGTAAGTTTCAATACTTGTTATAACTTGTGTCTTTTTTCATGATATTGCATGAACATTATTAGGTGGTGTAGGATATGATATCTCATCTTTCACTATACTTCTAATTGTTCTTTGATTGATTTAATTTGAAAAAATAAGTGATTCTTTGAAAAACATATTAGTTGTGATTATTTTCTTTTGAAATATATATATTTCTTGATGTTAGTACTACAACATTCAATGTTCTTTTTGGAAGTGTAAATGTTATTAGTTGGCTATCCATAATAATTATAAATTTTATATCCTCTAACGAGAGTGAACTAATCTATTTCGAAATATGTAAATATCTCTCCCAATAAGAATTGAGATCATCTCCATTATTATATAGGCAAATACTATAAAAGTAAGGGAAAAATAATATAGTAAGACATTCTTACCTTTTTACATATAATGGAATAATATTTTTGCTATTAAAAACACAAGTAAAAACAAGTATTTGTCTCTCCATTAATGAAATGGAGAGACTTGTTCCCTAATAATTGTCTCTCATAAATCGAACTCTAGATATTTTGGTCTTTCTAAGAACTAGTAAGACATTGCACCTTATTAATCGCAAACTTATATAAACAAAAAAATCATGAATTCACAAATTAAAAAGAACAAGTGTATTGCATTGGAATAAGGATATTCTCCATTAATGGAGAGGTTCGTTTCGTTCTTCTTCTGTATTGTCGCTGGAATGAAGACACCCGATCAGCCCGACTTTTCCAAATGCTCACCACTGACCCTTATCCTTTTCGGGTCCGGATTTTTCGCATCATTTCAATCGCCGTGGTCGACGGGGAAGAAATAGTACTATAAAAAACAAATGAAAACTTAATTTGGTAAGACATTTTTATCATTTTATATAATGAAATAACACTTTTGTTATTAAAAAATACATCTAAAATCAAGTATTTGTCTCTTTATTAATATAGAGGGTCATTATTGTTTATTACATTGATTGTAAGAAACAGAAACAATGTTACCCAATCAATCAAAAAGCAGCATATGCTTAATGAGCTTCTTTTTTGATTCCTCATCAAAGAATATCCATTTCTTAGAACCCTTTCTAACTCTTTAAACATTCTCTCTCTCACACACACTACAACATTAACTTATCCAAATTCAAAGGTTGTTCCTTTTTTATAATTTCATCATGAACACTGTTACTTCTTCTCTCTCTATAAACCCCACTTTCTCCCCTTCAATTCTCTCAATTCCCACTTCATCTTCTTCTTCATATTCATATTCATACAATTATCTTCCCAATTCGTTTGGACCAAAACCCATTATTCTTTCTTCCATAGGAACACGGTTATGCTCTTTGCAGGGTCCAAAAAGTTTGAAAAATAGAAAAAGTTTCGAACTTGAAGCTGGAAACATGAGTGTGGAAGAGTTTGATTTGCATAATGAGAAGGGGGAAGAAGAGGGTGCTACTAATTCTTCTTTGATTGACTCTGGAAAGGTTTCAAGGCCTAGAAGAATTGCACTTTTCGTTGAACCTTCTCCTTTTTCGTGAGTTCAATTTGTTTTTTATTGTTCATTTAATCTTAATTGTGCATTTTGTTTAGTGTGGATTGTTTGAATTTGAAGTCACTCAAACTTCATTACATTATTGTTCCTCTTGTTTTGTTTTTTTTTCTCACATGAGAAATCATTGAATTTCTGTTTTTGCAGCAATGAATTACCTTGTTGGTTTGCAGCAATTGTTCATTTTGTTCTGTTTTTTTTTTTTTTTTACTTTGTGGTGTTTGATGAATTGCATGTGTTGGTGTATGAACTTCGAAATCAAAACCAAGGTTTTAAATTGTGATCACGTTGATGGTTACGTTGTGTTTGCCGCAATATCATACTATTGCAGGGAAAATGCGACCATGTAGCCACAATTGCGGTTGGGACACGGTTGCGGATACTACCAAAACCATAGCGCGACAGCCTTAATTGCAGTCGTGGACCGATATTTAAAACCTTGATCAAAACTTAATGGGTCATGGACTTTTTTGTATACTTTATTAAGCTGTCTGAGTTAAACATTTTGTTCATCTGGACTTATACTTTGTACAATGAGTTGCTGAAAAAAATACCGAAACAAATGTTCTGAAGTCTTTAACGCATCGGTATTCTACTCTGCCATTGCATTGCATATACTATTGTTGTGAAGTTGGATTTGCTTGGTGATATATTGAAACTAAGAATTTCTATATTAGATGGATTGAGATGACTATGTGTTCATCTGTTTTTGATATCCCTTCTATTAGGCTTCATATTTGTTGTGTAGTATTCTCATCATAAATATTGCATCTTAGCTATTATATTCCTTAAATGCTGATTCTTATACCTTCGAAAATTTTGGTCTAAAATAAGATGTTGAGTCTTAGTGTCCAACTTATCTATGTGTAACCGGGCGTTAATTTTCGGAAACATTGTTGAGTCTGCATTACAATCCATATAGATTAGACTTCAATTTATTCATGTGTGGTGATCCTTCATAAGAAGACATGTATGGTGTAAGTTGTGTAAGAAAAAGTGTAACTTCATTTTTGACAGAGTATTTATTCAAAGCTATATCTATATTGCAGATATGTCTCAGGATACAAAAACCGGTTTCAAAATTTTATTAAATACCTCCGTGAAATGGGAGATGAGGTAACTTTTTCTACTTCTTTTGTTTCTATGTATGCAAATGTTTATTCTCCCTTATATTTGATGCCTGTATACTGTATCTCCGGAAACTCAGAAAATCAGGGACGGATAGCTTCTGCATTATAAAGATAGTGTTCGAACATTTATCTCGTATTTCTTTTAACATTGCAAGCTAACTAGTTTTCTTTATTTGTGTTAAAGGTGATGGTTGTGACAACACATAAAGGACTTCCTGAAGAATTTCACGGAGCGAAATTAATTGGATCCAAGAGGTTGCTAACATTGATCTGGTTTTAGTTGTTTAGCTCATTTTTCTAATCATCCCTTTGCTCTACTTGTAATTCAAAAAATTTTGCTTTCAAAATCTCGAAGTCGTTGTCTTTTAGCCAAGGGGCTCAAATTTTGTTTCTTAATTGCATTGATCACACATATTTGCTAACTTTCCTTCTTCTACCCCATTCCGTTGATCCGTTCATATGTTTTATGAAGTTATGTTCATATGTTTTATATTGACTAAGAATCTTCGTAGTTTCTTATAAAAAATACTCTTCCTAGTTGACCATGTTCTTTAATGGTATAATTACTACCACAACCATTGTTTTATACTAACATTTTAATTTAAACCGAAAACCAATGAAAAATGCAGCTTTCCATGTCCTTACTATCAGAAGGTACCCCTCTCCTTAGCACTTAGTCCGAGAATAATTTCAGAGGTAGCCCAGTTTAAGCCTGATATAATACATGCATCATCTCCAGGCATAATGGTTGGTCTGCGTTTCCTATGTCTCCCCATTCGTTAAATTCTGGTATTATAAAGGATCATATAGTTGTATATATTTATTTCTCACATATCCGACTGTGGCTCACTTTCAGGTTTTCGGTGCCCTTATCATTGCAAAACTTTTATCCGTTCCTATTGTCATGTCCTATCATACGCACGTACCAGTGTAAGTTCTATTCAGAGTGTGTGGCAGTTCGGCTTTCGATTATTTTGCTGTGATGCTATGATGTTGGAAGTGCTCTATGTTGAATCAACCGTTGCTTATGGCTTATCTGATTTTGTCTTCAGGTACATTCCAAGATATACCTTTAGCTGGCTAGTGAAACCCATGTGGTGGGTCATAAGTATGTACATCTTCTTGCCTTTCTTTTTATTTTTTCCCGATATTGACTGACAATATTTGTGAGCATAACGTAAAGTTTGCTGCTTTATATAGAATTTCTCCACACAGCAGCTGATCTGACTTTGGTGCCATCAGCTGCCATTGGAAGGGAACTCCAAGCTGCTAAAGTAACAGCAGGTGAACATGAAACACCCCTTATATAGTCTTTCCGCTATGATCGATTACACCTTCTGAACATAAGCATTTATTAGGGCGCCTTTGTCGGTGCAGCAAAGTCTTGACTGAGTTGTTTTTTCCTATTGTTATTTAGCTAACAGGATTCGTCTTTGGAATAAGGGTGTTGATTCCGATAGTTTCCATCCGAGATACCGCTCGGATGAAATGCGATTAAGACTAAGGTTTGGACCTATTTTCAAATTTTCATATATACAAGTTTTCTAATGATAGGATTTCATCTTATTCTTAAACATTTGTCTTGTAGCAATGGCGAACCCGAGAAACCCTTGATAGTTCATGTTGGACGGCTTGGATTTGAGAAGAGTTTAGATTTTATCAAAAGGTACTAAACTTCATATTGAAATTTTCCTGACCTGGAGTCGTAATTGTATTCAACATTTTCCAGCTGATCCTGAAAATCCAGAATATAGTCTGGAAGAGCCGTAAAAACTGATTCATCGGTTATTGATGTACTGATCCTGAAAGAATGTTAAAACCATTTCCAAATATGCTTTCTAGCGATTAACTTTGACATGCCCTTAGCTTTCTCTGTTTCACATTGCCATGCCATATAATATATCTTGAGTCGGAATTCGAGTATCTGTAGTCCACCTTTAACACATAAACTGCATGATTTCGCAGGATCATGGATAACCTTCCCGAAGTGCGAATTGCTTTTATTGGAGATGGCCCATACAGGTGACCTACCCTAACATGTATTTCAAGTCTCATCTCTTGCATTTTTTGTTTTTGAAATTGGCATAGCCCGATTTAGTCGTCCCACATGTCTCGATTTTATTTGTAGATGACACCCTTCATCTTTAGATAAAGCATTGTAAAATATAAAATCTATTGTCCTTTTTTCGTAATACGAGTTCCTAACTGCCAGGGAGGAGCTGGAGAAAATGTTTGAAGGTATGCCTGCAGTGTTCACCGGAATGTTAGGAGGGGAAGAACTCTCTCAAGCATATGCAAGTGGAGATGTTTTTGTCATGCCTTCAGAGTCGGAAACACTTGGCCTCGTTGTTTTAGAGGCGATGTCTTCAGGGATTCCCGTAGTAGGAGCACGTGCCGGAGGAATTCCAGATATAATCCCTGCAGAACAAGAGGGCAAAACTGGCTACCTATATAATCCAGGCGACCTTGACGACTGCTTAAGCAAACTAAAGCCTCTGTTGTTCGATAAAGAATTCAGAGAACAAATGGGAAAAGCCGCACGTAAAGAGACAGAAAAGTACGATTGGAAGGCAGCCACTCACAACATTCGCAACCAACAATACAACGCTGCGATTTGGTTCTGGCGAAAGAAAAGAGCTCAACTATTGAGACCCTTTCAGTGGTTGACGAAACGGATTTTCGCATCACCAGCCGTCAACTATAGGTGATGCAGATACATCTTCTAAGTTTAGGTTGGTTCTTAGTAAAAGCTTGGTTTGGATTCATAGAAGCTTTGTATGGAACTACATTGAGTGACATTCATTTTGTGTATATAATATAATGAAGCATACAATATGGTCACTCTAGCTTCAAATATGGATACAACAAGATGCAAACCTTCATTCACTTTTGAGGTTCAAACACAGTATTCATGTCCAAGTTTTGATTACCATGGAACATTTTTCATATCAATATTGCCTCAAAAAGAATAAAAAAAATAGTGTATTCACTTCAAGTAATAGATGTTAACTTCATGTGGATCTATAATTATAAGAATTTTTATGTTGATGTATTAGTAACTAGTAAGATGTGATATTCTCCGTCTTTTTGGTATCACCAATGGTATCTTTTCATCTTTTTTGGGTAAGGGACTAATCTATTTCAGAGTTCTTGGCTACCCTTCTCAACAAGTGTCGCTCCCAAGAATCAAACTTTCGACCTTGAGGATCTAGTGGGGTCTTACACCACTTGACCAACTGCCTTATTTTATAAAGGATTCGATCCCTCCAAATAGTAGTTAACAAATGAATGAGTTAAATGTCAAATTGGTTATCCAAAAATATTATTATCATCAAGATAGTCATTCAAAAATAATCATCATCAGATAAGTCCTAAAGTTTAAGGAAATAGTAGTGTTGTGAGAACCGAACCGTACTAGGCGGTCCGATCGGTTTGACCACTGACCGGTCATACAATCATACTGGTCAAAACCAGCTAAAACTGGTCAAAATCGGTCATAGCGACTGGTTTTCAATTGAACTGCACCAACCATACCAGAGTTTATTTAGAGTTTAAAGTTTATCATTGAAAACATAGGAGTTTTTTATATGTACTATATATTATATTTACCATTAATGTATTAATCATTATTAATTCTTAAATAAAAATAATATAATATATGATGTACACATATAAAAATCTTTGTACTAATTATACATAAATATTAAACTCATTTATTTAATCAATAAAATGAGGATACGTGTTAAATACAATTTAATTAGTCTCAAGTTTAGTGCATGTAAATTCAGCTATGTTAATTACTTGGCATAGAGCTTTGAACATTTTTATCTTACCCTACTCAAATGTGATTTCTTTTTTCTTTGGTTTCCCACAAGTATCTTCGCAATGGAGACAATCATGTTCGAGTCGGGAACATCCACAAGTATGTGAGGCTAACTCTCTCAACGAGCATTTTTTCCATCCACACGACTCGAACCTGAATTCTTGCTTAAGGAGAATCAAACATGTACCACTTGAACTAACGCCCGTTGTTAAATGTGATTTCTTTGATAAAGATTTCTTGCAACTCAAACTAATAAATAAATAATATAAAAAAATGTAATATGTATACATTGATAGTGTAAGTATTTTTATACTGTCAGCAAATTCTTACTATTCATATGTTAGCTATCATTGACTTTCAAACAAAAGTATTACAAATCAATGATGAATGATATGCTGACAGTATACAAAACTTGACACGATTAGTGTACAGATTCTAAACTCGAGAAAGTAAAAGGAAGATACAATAAGGAATTCCACAATGATTGGGTGGGCAAATCAAAATGCTAAGAGCTCAAACTATTAGCTTTTGAGCATGTCATAGTGTTTCCCAACCACATTAATTTTGTTAATGAAAAAAACATCAACAACATAGTGCATTATCATAATTCACTTTCTCAATTTTCAGACATTATTTTCCTCCTTTCTAATTCTTCAAGCTTATAATAATATCTACAATGGTCCACTTGTTAGATAATCTCGTTGACCACTTAATAATATACATATATAATGAACCATTAAAGAGGTATTAGATTACTTACATTATTAAATAAATTTGGATTTAATGCATGATAGATAAAATCAAAGATAAATATACTTAAACCAGTTGTTTAATATAAGTGTATTTTAGATTAATAATTATAGATAAATATTAGTATATTAGTAATTAATCAACTAAAGTTTTGATGAATTATAGATTTAAGTGGTTGAAGTGCTCCTATGCAACTTGCAAGAAAGTTGTTTCTTTAATGAGGGGATCAAAGTTGTAAGTGTGGCACTACTATACTTTGCACTAAGTCTTTCACAAAGATGAAAACAATAATAAAGTCGTCATTCACTATATTTATCGATCGACGTCATAATAGTTTGTTACATATTATCTTCATGGATTTATAATTGACTTTTCATCTTTTTACCTATGATATTTTTATTATTTTCACATGCTTCTAAAAATTTGATTAACTTTCGTCTGGTCTACTATTTTTATTATGACTTTTAATGGTCTCATCTACATTGTCCAAACGATCAATTAAAACATGATTTTACCATATTTTCTATAATATGAGCTATCCTAACTTTCTTTATGCTGCATTCATAATTTTTTCATATTAGTATATTGACTCATCTGATGCAATATTCTCATCTATGATATATTAAGTTTATTCTATTATTAGAAATATAATTCTACCACACATGACATCTAAAACGCTTGTCATCTCATCTACCCAATGGAGATTATATTCCATAAAATAACAAATTATATTGACATAAAGTATCACTAGTTATAAAATGGAGTAAATTCTAAAGTTTCTTGAACTTTAGAGGTTATAGAAGATACATATAAATGAAAATGGTGTTGATATATGTTGACAAAGTCTTTATTGGAGAAGGTTGAGACATTTTGCATGGTAGTTGGGATGTCCACATATGGGTCCACATAAGTTGTGAGGGGAACTTTATTGTATGAGTTACTCCATAATTGGTCCCTATATTTATTTTATATTAAAAAAAATATTATTTAAAAAAGAAAAAATTGTGAACAATTGGCTTGTCCATTAACAAGGGGCTTACTTATATAAAAAAAGGGTGGCTTGATGCATGGAACTTTCTCCTTGTCAGATAGGGGTGAGTAAGATCCGATCATATCTATTCATTCGATTTGGTTCGATCATGATCAGACTCAAATAGTGTTGGATCTATGGTCGAGTTTGGATTTAAAAATTAGACCTGGTCAATATGTGAGGTCGGGTAAGGGTATGGATGGCAAAGAAAACCAAACTTGTGGGTACTTATTTGAACCCAACCTGAATTTAACGGGGAAAATTCGATGTGACTGAGTTTGGATTTTACTCGAGTTCAACTTTCGAGTTCGGGTTTTGTATAGTTGATAGCTATCTCGGACCCGCCCTGAACCCAACTCATGCTCACCCCTATTGTCAAGTCTAGAGAAGAGAGTATTCTCAAGATTTCAACCTACAACATTCGGATCACAAGACAAGTAACATTACCATTACACTTAGACTCTCCGATTTCATGACTTTATTTGTAAAACTTATTTTTTTGTGAGCTAAAAATCACAAGCAACAACAAAGGGGATAAAATTGCAGCAACAACGTTTGTGAGAAGAAGATTTTGTCATGAATAGCTACCCCATTCCCAAAGTTTAATTAAACCAAATTAACATGTTTCACTTGAACTTTTACATCCCTTTAGTGTTGATTTTGACATGTATGCATGAATATGTGCATAAACAATTAACATAGCATTATTGAAAATAAATGAAAACCATGGTCCAATGAGACAAGAAGAAAATGCTTGATGCTCAAGCATAGAACAAAGTGGGGGAAAAAGGAGGGCATAGTAGAGCATAAGATGCTCAAATTTGTGGCCCATAGTTTCATGTTATGTTCTGTCAAGATTCTTATGTTTGGTCCTTAACTTTCTCGTATAATATCTATGTACTATTATTGTAAAGATTTCTACAGAATTACTATTTATTTAGATTATTTATTCGAAAAATCAATAATGATTAAATATAAATAATAAATGATATAATAATAATGTATAAAACTCATACACCGTGAGTAATACATACATTATTTCTTTTTCTCTATTGGTCTAGATTCTACATCAATCTTAGTCAACTCAGTTTCATTATTTTGTAACCTGATTTGATGTAGTGGAACTAAGTAAGGCAATGAAGTACATTTATGTATCACTTTCAATAAATGCAATCTGACTCAGCATTTCCAGACCAAGCATATGATGACATGGCCTAGTGTCCCTAACAACTTCTTTCACTTTCCCTAAAAAAAAATCGATGAATTATTAGTATAAAGATTTATATACAGTCATTATATTATCTATTATTCATATTTAATCATTATTAATTCATACACTATTGATGTATACATTTTTTTTCTCTTTCAATATTCAATACTTGAATGTATATATAGTCACAAAGTAACCCTTCAATTTAAAGTAAGGGGAGATCCCCCTAAATGATTAACAAGTATGTTTTTATTTAATAACTAAGAGAGAAAAGTAATAATGAATATTGATTTTTTCTAAATATTAATATATTATGTTCTGCATATACTAATGGTTCCAAACATTATGGTTGATGATAAATTACATGTCTTTTAGAACAGAACCTAAAACTTTGCCTAACTACTTTTATCACATTTGGCACCCATGTGGTTCTTCAATAACCACAAATCACATCTGAAAAAGCTTTCTGGTCTAATCATACTTTAATCATTTAGATGCATGCATAAAAGTAAATATCAATTTTAGTCTCTTATATTTTTCGATTTTACCAGTTTAGTCATTCAAAAAAGAAAAGACCTAAAATGGTTTCTAAAAATTTCAAATGTAAGTCAAATTAGTCTTTTTGTGGTCAAATTAGTTCCTACCAAATATTGTAAAACATGCTGAAAATTACTAATTTGACACACATTTGAAATTTTGGGAACTATTTTAGGTCTTTTCTTTTTTGAATGACTAAACTAGCAAGTCGAAAAATATGAGAACTAAAATATGCATTTTCTCTAAAAAAAAATAATAATAACAATACCTAACATTTTCCCTACTACAAATTACACAACCACTACATCCATATGATCGGTGCCTTTGTTTCATTTATAATATATATTATATATTAACTTGGAATTGCATATTTATTTGAAACACTTTTATAAAGTTCAGTTGGAACCGGCCAGTTCGACCTGATGAATAATAAATCGGACATTTAATAGGTTTGGGTCTTTCGTCTACCTAATTTTACATTAAAATTGGTTCAAATCAACTTTAGTCAGTTTAAACTTAAAACCAATTACTCGAATAATTTTGGATTTTGAAGCATCTCATAAAAGTAGACTGATATAGGAAGATTTACATCAAATGTTGGCTCACTGAAATTTTTCATATAACTACAACAATAAGAAAATCACATTACACAACTCCAAACTTCATAAATTAAATTCTTTTGAACATACTAGTCCAAGAATTTAAATATTGGAACATGATATGCACTAATGTATTCACATATTCTAATTACTAAGGACTAATCAAATTCCTCATCAACATATATTTTCATAAGGTGCAAATTGGCATCCATATGAAGAAATTCCAATCATTGATGCATCAAACTTGTTTCCATTTGTTGTACTTAAAACCATTGGCATGCCCTCATATGTTAAGTTCCAATTATATTCATGTTTGATCATACTAGACAATTTATGATTCTGGTGTCGATTCGAAACCTTGACCGATTGATCTGTATAAGAAGGTAAGTCACCATTTGATGAAGGAGGTTCCGTTTCTGAGATATTAACCATTGTGATATCATGGATACTCGATCTCCTCTTATCCTTAGCTCCTGTAAGTTGCCTAATGAAATATTTTTGAGCATGACTTGCAACTTGAGTTGGTGTTCTTGTAGTCACAAACTTCCTAGAAATGTTTCTCCAATCCCCTTTGCCATACTTCTTAAGACCCAACAGAAATAACCTATGGTGGTATGATAAGAAAATAATCCCATATTAGAAAATATGTATAAGAGATTGTTCCAAAACAACCGACCCTTTACCAATAAGGTGTTGGTCTAGTAGTACAAGGTCATGTTAGATCCCCAAGATGATCAAAAGATCAAAGGTTCGATTCCTGTGAGTAACACTTGTTGGGAGGGGCAGTCACGCATCCCAATAGGGATTAGTTCCTCACCCAGAACCCTTGATAGTACCCAAAAAACAACCAAGTTTTTATCTCATTAGGTGGAGTCAGTTATATGGATCGAACGATGAGAAATAGCTATGCAAAATAATGGAAGGATTGAAGGAACATACAAGAAAGGATTACTAATAGCAATATCATAATTAATGTATAAGAACCTGATTTCTAAACACTCCTCTAACTACACAAATCAGTTCAAAATCTCAAATCATATAAACAAGTACTTGAACTTCAAAGTTGTTTAACATCAAGGATTCTTCCTCCATTATTTGACATACTAATAAATTTGATCATCAATCTAAATATCACTTCTGAAGGAACAATATATTATACATAGTTACCAGATTCTCACAATAACCCTGGCCCTGCAAACCATGTAGTGCATACAACATACCAATTCATGGTACTTCACAATGTATAGAAAATCTTAAAGCATATGATACGAAATATCGAACCGCGCATTCGAATGCGCCATCGACCTAGTAATGATGTACTAATTAAACCAAAAAAAGGGGTTATGATATGCAATTACCTATGCTCCTCTTCAGTCCATGGCACACCCTTCTTTCTTTCCTGCTCAAATGGCCTAGTTGAAGCACCCCTTTTTCCACCAACCCTATACAATTGCTCGAACCGATCGAAGCCGTGATTGTTTAACTCAACCTCCTCTAGTGTGAAAGAACTAGTACTATAACCATGAACAGGGAATAAACCTGCTTCAATGACACTAACATCTTCTTCTAGTTCCTTGTATTGTTTGATCACATCAGCAACAGTTTTGCCTGGAATCATAGCTGCTACACTTAGCCATCTATCAGGTGTGTCCTTATCATACAAAGCCAGAGCATTTTCAAACAATTTGTTCTCTTGTGGAGTCCATTTTGATCCATTGCTTTCTTGGAATAACCAATTTGAAGTTTGGATATAAGAAGCTTGAGATAGAACTTCAATCCCACTATTCATTGTTCTAGAATCTAGACACTAATTGTACATAGAAACCTTGTCAAAACAATGTTATAGGATGTCACATACACACACTAACCCTCCCTATGTTGGTATTTCGTTGACATCCTAAGCTCGGATAATAGGTGAAGGTTGAGAAACAAGTTAAAATTTTGTCGAATCTTGATAATATTAAAATACACACTATCTATGGAAATTTCAAAAAGCATAAACCTTTAACAAATCTATCAAAAAGCATATGAAAGGAATCTACTACCCATTTTCACTTGTACACAAACATGAGGAATCTAGAAAATTCTAAATTCAAGATAATAAAAGCATAAACCTTTAACAAATCTATTAAGATCTAAGTGAAGAAGAGAAAAACAAAACCCATATAAGAATTTGGAAGAGAAAGTGAAGGCATGAAGTTTAAAAGAGAATGAAAGATATATACATATTGTGGTGCATGAATATAGATAGAAGTAAAATAGTGAAGAGGGTAAGTAAGAAAATGAAAAAAGATATCAACTTGAAGAAGAAGAAGAAGGGGTTGTTTTGAGTAGAGAGAGTAAGAATGAGTGAACATAAATGTAAGTAGTGTTTGAGAGAGTGACAAGGATCTATGGAATGGAACAGTTAAGAAAGAAAGAGGTCAAAGGAGTTGAGTTATGATTGGTGGAGAATATGTTTGTGGGCCAATGAATGAGTGTAGAAAGGAAGAGAGTGTGTGTTTGTTCGACAAGGATCATCTGTCCCTAACCGTGTCTCGTTCTTTGTCTTAAGTTTATCATATTTTGTCACATGAGTAAAATAAAAATTCTAAAAACACAAAATAATAAAAAGGTCACATTTTGATTGGCCTGGAACATGGAATGAGACACTACTCGGGATAGGTGATCTCAATCTATGTTTGTTAAGACCAAATTGAAAGGGACAATCTTAGTGAGTGTAAGAGCAACCCCACAATGCTTAGTGTTATTATTTTAATCACTTCTTTAAAAACTCTTCTCGAGTATACACTGGATTATCCAGTAGTGAAATATGAGAAGATAAAGAGAATTTCATCAATAATTGTTATAGTTTTTTAGCTCATGTCGCAAGAGGATCCTAATCCTTCAATGGTGTGTTTGTGAATATAGTTTTATTTTCTAATGAGATCACAACATATAAAGAAAGAGAGTTGATAATAAGAAAGAGCAAAATTGGAAAACGAATTATTGAAAGCTACTTTTATTTTCTAAACGCTACTTGAAGTAACTTTTTGAAAAATAACTTTCAAACACTACAAGTTTATTTTTTAAAAGCTAAAAACTACCTTCGATTATTGTTTACTAAACATCTATAATATTTTTTTGTGTGGATCAAAAGGCTACAAGCTATCTGAAAAGCTAATTTAAAGATTTGTCGAAACAGTGCCCAAATAAGAATAAAAGTAATTTAGGATGAATTGAAAAATAAAAAATATTCTTAATCCATATGAAAATATAATAAATTATAAAATAATATATATGATTCATATAAAAATAAAAATTGTGTTTGGTTTTATTGTTGCAATTAACAATTAAAAGACCTACTCATGTGGGCAATTCTTTTTAGCATAGATAAATGAGTAGGATAAAAGTGCTTATATTTAAACTCTTGCTCTTATAGAAATAAAAAGTTAGATTCATGATAAAAGTTATTCAAGATAAAAAATTGAAAAGTCAAAACAAACAATGAAGATATTTTTAACTTTTATCTAATATATCAATCAATTATCTAACCAATAATTATATTGATTAGTCAATCACAAATTAAGATATACAAGTTTCAATTTTTTTTTCTTAAAATATAACTTTATTTTTATAGCAAATTTCTAGTATCTTCATAAATGGAGTGAGTACTTTTCATGTAATCCCTAAGGTTGACATTAAGAAAATATTATTTTAATACTATTATCATATTATTTCTAAGTACATAAATGGAGCATCCTAGCAAAGGAGGAATTACTACCGACGGGTATTGATTCAAGTAGTACATGTTTGATTCCCCTTAAGCAAGGTCTCGGGTTCGAGTCTTGTGGATGGAAAAATATTCGTTGGGAAAGTTAGCCCCACATACCTGTAAATGTTTCCGGCTCAGACAAGATTGTCTCCTCCAGTGCAAGGATACATGTGGGAAACAAAAAAGAGAGGAGGAGTCACCATCCACAAGTAGTGGTTGTGCTTTGTCTCAGCGGGCTTGTTCTATTGGCCTTTATATGAAATCATGCCTTATTTATCTGATTTGGGCCCAACCCACTCAACAAATTCTTTGGTTAAGTGGCATACCTAAATAACTATAATATTTAACACATTAAAAGTTTTAATTCATTGGAAACTTTTTCTTGAATGAAAAATTATTTCATGCCTAGTTTAATGCTTGAAAACAAAATGATTTCAATGGTGTATATATACAATATACTGCTTCATTTGTTTTTGAAGCCTTTTATTTTGGTTTTTCTTTTTGCAATATGATGAGGAAAATGGGTTGGGTTCCTCTCCAGTACCGGAATATCTAATACTGAAATATGAAGTAGGAATGAAGTTCGGTACATTTTAATATATTTTTTATTAAAAAGTAACTCAAATCTAGACCATTACAAATTATTTGTGCCACGTGTAAGTATCTGTATCAAATACTAGACTATCTACTATTGGAGAGGATCTCTACTCGAGAAAAGAGGTAGATCATAAAGTTGATTAGATAAGGAAAAAACTATTTGTAGTTTTATACAATCATTCTCAATCATTTGAGTATTAATAATAGTTGTTAAGAATAATTTCTATATGTTAAAAAATTCAATTATCAAAAGTTGTTAAGAATAATTGTTCAACTAAAACCTCTCTTTAGATAAAACTCATACCATATTGTTTAGACTTCATTGGATCTCTAAGGTTGAGTATTCGATTTCTGAGAGCGACACTTAGTAGAATGAATAGTCGCAAATCATGGAAGAGATTAGTTCCTTAGCCAAAAGGTATGGAGATAATCTTGGTAATACAAAAAAATATAACCATATTCTTTCTATCCTCTTCTTTTGCATGGCTACTTTGTATCCTTACAAAGTTTCTTTTTGAATTGGAATGCCTTTTTCAATTCCCTTGTTTGTTTATAATTAATTAAAGGTTAAAAGTTTCAGCATTTTGGAAGATTATTTGGCAATGCAACAACCAAATTCATGTCAAATATATGGAGTCAGAAAAAATTATGGAGAGATATCAGAATTTGAAGAATAACCCTTTCTAAAAAGTTTTTTATTATAAGTGAAAATTTATTATACAAAAACAAACATAGTAAAAGAAAAGGATCACTAGGAGATCAAGATAGTATCTATCACCCAATCTTCAAAATCAGAGGTAGCAATAACAATCTAAACATAACAACGGACTAGAAAATTTCATTTTATTATGAAAAAGAACTTCATTTCGACCTTGCCAAAGAGACCAAATTTCAACCGTCCAAATCACAGAGCCAACACATTTCATCAAACGATTCTTAATTGGAAAATAATGTTGTAAACAATGAGATTTATTGATTGAATGCAACACCAACACAAATCCCAACCAGCCATAGAGAAGTTACCAAATTCGATAAAAAGGTGGCAAGAGAAAAAAGATGTTCCACCAAATACATATGTTTAAATTGTAATATTTTGTTCATTAATTACTCTAGATTCTTTCATTTTCATGTAAAGATCATTTTCCTCATAAATATGTTCACCAAATTATTCTAATAATCTAGAAGAATATAAAAAAAATACTAGATTGTATTACAAATTAAATAGAAAAAATATACAGAATTTGAAGAATAACCCTTTTTTATAGTCTATCAAACCACATGACATATGTTGAAAAAATTGCAAAAGTTACCAAATGTTCAAGCATTAGTTTTTTCAATTGATTATATATTTTTTATAGGCAAAATGTTTTGAGGAGAAGATGAGAAATATTTTAAGTTTTCAACATAGATACCCTCTTAAGAAATTCTTTTAAATTTATCTTTCTTTGATTTAACAAATAACAAGATTTAATTAAGAGCTATTAAATTATTTATAGATTACCATCTTTTATAGTAGGAGCCATTTCTTTGTTAAATACTTAAATTAATAAGTGATATGATAGATAGGTATATTATCTTAAATAAAATATGCTAGTTGTACAAGTTGATCTTTCATGATGATTGAAGAGGTGCACCAAATATTACTCTTGTGGCTTTGGCATATGAGATTTGGCTAGCCAAATTTTTTGAGAATTAAATTTATTGTCAAAGGAAAACATAGTGAATGTGTTACCTCTTATCACTTGACCGAATATGTGAATGTTGTCTCTTATGAAAATATATCTAATAGTGTAAGATTTTACTGAAGTCTCGGATAGATTAAAAAATCAAAAGTTTAATTCATGTGTGCGATTTTTATTGGGAGGGGTAACCACGAATCTCGAAATGGATTAGTTCATTACTCATAGATGAGATACACTTCGTTAAATCAAAAAACCAAAAAAATTTGTATCACTTTATATGCTATTCAATTTTTCATTAATTTAAAAAATAAATTAAATATATATTAACTTTATCTTTTTTTAACAAATAAAAATGTACATAAAATGATATGCATTATGAGACAGAAGATATTCTCCCGAAAAACCGCTATTTATTGTCCAATCAAACCATACCATTCTTTGTCTAATTAATTACTTCTTATTTTTCCTATTATTCCTATATTAATATCCCACTCTATATAATTCACATGACTAGTCCCACTAAATATCAAAATATTGCATGATACTTATTCTCCTATAGTTATTGCTGCAGATTGAGGACATAAATTTCATTGCATACTCCATAAGTAAATTAAACTTTATGTTAAGTATTTATTATATGTAACATCAAATTCATTTGCAACAACTTCATAAATTTTCATATTTCTCATATCTGATCATATATTCATTTATCTTAAGAAACTAACAAATTGGTCTTTGCATGTAATGAAGTCATTGAAGATAGAAAATAGAAAATCTGCAGAGATATTATGACAGAAGAGGATATATATTTACAAGATGGCACTACTAACATTTATGGAAAACCTGCCAACAAGAAAAAGACTGGAACTTGGAAAGCTTGCTGGTTTATTCTTGGTATCAATTTTTTTTCCCGATATTTGAATTGATAGAACATTATCTTATCCAGAATTTAGCTAGTTTTGTTTATATTGTCAGTTATATTTGGATTGATAGAACATTATCTTATCCAGAATTTAGCTAGTTTCGTTTATATTGTCAGTTATATTTGGATTGATAGAACACTATCTTATCCAGAATTTAGTTAGTTTTGTTTATATTGTTAGCTATTATTTTGATCGTGTTATCATGTTATCGTTTGTTACAATTTTTGCTTATGTAATAATTTGTTGGACTAACAATTATTTGAGTTCGACCAATCTTTACGACTTTACCATCATAAACTTCCAACATATGTGTCTAAACTAGCATAATATATGTATAATATGTTACAAGAATGATTCTATATTCTGAATTTTGAAACATTTTTGTCATAGGAAATGAATGTCTAGAAAGAATGGCATACTATGGTATGTGTACAAATTTGGTGAATTATCTTCGAGATCGATTCAACCATGGAAATGCAACTGCTGCAAATCATGTTACAACATGGTCAGGAACAAGCTATGCAACACCATTGATTGGAGCATTTATAGCTGATGCATATTTGGGAAGATACTGGACAATCGCCATTTTCTCCACAATCTATGTCTTTGTAAGTTTGGTTTAAGAGACTGTTTCCAGGATTTGAACTCGTGACGTTATGGTCACTAAGCAACAACCTTACGGTTGCGCAAGCTCTGACATTAGTTTATTCTTCAGGGAATGATACTACTAACATTATCTGCTTCTGCCCCTGGACTGAAGCCATCATGTGATGCTAATGGTTGCAATCCAACATCAACACAAACGGCGTCCGGCTTTATAGCACTCTACTTGGTTGCTCTCGGAGCTGGTGCTATCAAACCATGTGTCTCGTCTTTTGGTGCAGATCAATTTGATGAAACAGATGAGAAAGAGAGAAAAAACATAAGCCATTTTTTCACTTGGTTTTACTTCTCAATCAATGTTGGTGGACTTGTTGCTTTTTCGGTATTAGTTTGGATACAAGTAAACATAGGCTGGGAATGGGGTTTCGGAGTTCCTTCGGCTGCAATGGTCATTGCGATTATATTCTTCTTCGGTGGTAGCGGATTCTATAGACTTCAAATACCCGGAGGAAGTCCCTTTACAAGGATTTGTCAAGTCATAGTTGCAGCCGCGAAGAAATCTAATCTTCGAGTACCAGCAGATAAGTCTCTTCTTCATGAGACTATAGATGTTGAGTCGAGCATCAAAGGAAGCCGAAAGCTTGATCACACAAACACCTTAAAGTGAGTAATCATTGACTCATTCACATTTACTTCTATACAAATTCATGGTTAGAATGAAATATCAAATAGTCAAATACTATTCATTCTGATACTATCTTCATAAACAAGAAGAGTGGTTATTTCATTGTGATATTTAACTAAACTTCTTATGAATATATTAAGAGATGAAGACATTGTGATCAAGAAATGAGTAGTATTTGCAGGCATCTCTTCAAATTTTATTAGACTTCATCATAAAAGCATAGTTTATCGAACCGAAACTTCGGTTACTGTTCTAATCTTTTGAACATGTTGATTTCATTAAGGTGTTTGGATAAAGCAGCAATGAAGACCCAAAATGACATAAAGGAATTGCCAAATCCTTGGAGTCTCTGCACAGTAACACAAGTCGAGGAGCTGAAATCCATAATTCGGATGCTTCCAGTTTGGGCATCACTGATTTCCTTTGCAGGTGTATACAGTCAAAAGTACACAATGTTTGTTTTGCAAGGCAACACAATGGACCAAACCATTGGCCCTAGCTTAAAAATTCCATCAGCATCATTAGCCCTTTTCGACACAATAAGTGTCATATTCTGGGTTCCGGTCTATGACCTTATCATTGTTCCTTGTGCAAGAAGATTCACCGGCCACTCGCAAGGATTCACACAACTCCAACGAATGGGAATCGGCCTCATAATTTTGAGCATTTCCATGTTTACTGCTGGGATTCTAGAGTACATTCGCCTCGACATAGTAAAGAAAAACAACTACTATGATCTTAAGACCATCCCTGTCTCAATTTTATGGCAGATACCACAATATGTTCTTATCGGATGTGCCGAAGTATTTACGTGCATTGCTCAGATGGAGTTCTTTTATGGTCAATCACCCGATGCTATGAGAAGTTTAGGTGCAGCACTCTCACTTACAACTGTAGCAGTTGGAAACTACATTAGTACTTTGCTTGTGACTATTGTTGCCAAAGTCACAACAACATATGGAAGAGTTGGTTGGATTCCGGATAATCTAAATCGAGGTCACCTGGACTACTTCTATTGGCTTTTATCATTTCTTTGCTTTCTCAACTTCCTCATGTTTCTATGGATTGCAAAGAGTTACAAGTACAAGAAGGTGGCTGAAATTTCAATTGCTTAATAGAGATACTACCTTTTTTTCAGGCTGCAAAGCCTATTTCTTGAAGAATACTATCGTGTTTTTCGTCGAGCCAGTGTTTAGTGAGTCAAATACTGAAACGATCCTATCGACACTCTAAATTATCTATTCACAATTCATGTTAACTAATCGATGTTTAAGTTTTTATTTTACAAAGATTATCGCTAATCAATAAAGAGCAAATAGACAATTCAGATTGTCAATAGTCTTACTCGTCCTACGGATTGAGGATTGTTCTATTCTTTGTTTCGGTAGATTCTCTACTATGACAGGTGTGAATGCTAGGTAAGGGTTCAGAGATGTTTGTGCTATTGTGGTTGAGTATGGTGACTTAGATTCATAGATTTGCTTCATGATTTGTCAATAAATGATGCAGTCTTGATTTTGGTTCATGTTGCAGCTCTTCTTATTCTTTATTGCTGTCATAAATAATCTTATTCAACTCAAATAAGCATGGTAAATTTTATTTTTTTTCTTAAATTATTTTATAAACTAAGTTTTTATGAGACTAAAGTAATGTTAATTTGAATAACTTAATTGGTGACATGAAATTTCAGAAGGATCAATGACATTAAAATCTTAAGTGGTTGATTTAATGTTCTTTGTAGTAGGAGCAGTGGAAAATGTATGAGAAATAAGTGTGAGAGTATATATAAGGAAAATGTAATGGAAAGAAGATGAATATGACTAATCATGTAGTTAGATTGAAAATAAATTTTTTGAGACCTTCTTTACGAAGAACCCGATACATGGTATGCGAATTCGATACATGGTACATATCGTAAATGAGAGAATTATGTAACTATGTTATATAATTCTTTATGCTAAGAATCCTCAAATTTCATGGTTTCTGTCACCCTTTGTAGTTATCTCCACCTACATGCATAGTTCACATATTCTTCTTATTTGTCTCATTAGTCTTCTTAATAACAAAAGTGACTCATAAGTAATACCTATGAGTCTATGACTCTTCACTCATGGCAAAAGATGAGGGGAACATAAACTTCAAAATGGTGCAAATTTTCTATGCTATTTGACATCATTCTCTTTTTTCTGTTTTTGTTATATTGAAAAGGTGGATTGTGTTTTTCACATATATGGTATCTATTCTTTATGTTTGTTGTTGACTTCTGATTTATTTTTGGTGCCTGTAATATCATTACACACATCAACAAGGAGTAAACAACTACGGATATAGGATATGTTGTATAGACGTATACGATAGTTACACCAAATTTTACTTATGAGTAACATATAACGGATTCGTCATAAATGAAGTCTTATAGTAATAATATAAAAACTGATCACATAGAACTCGGTATCGCGCATCCAAACCGGGACCATGTAACTATATCTCATACTGTTAAAACATACTAATATCAATAATGTTCTTGTTTCCTTCAATTTTCAACTCATGCCCAATTGGCCAATTTAATTTAGAATTTTCAGTCCTTTTCTATAAATGGTTCTGCATCATGCAAATTTTCTAATGTTTTTATCTGTTGAACTACTGCTACATTAATAATTCTATGTTAAGTTTGATTATTATGCAATTAGCATATTATGTCTCAGTAATAGTAAAATCACAATGTTAGAACATTCTCTAAATTTTCAATTGATGTATTTATTATGTAATATGAAATTCATGATAGATTTTGTTATAAGATTAGAATATGAAGATCCTAATATGCTGAGTTTTGAAACATTTGTGTCATAGGAAATGAATGTGTTGAAAGATTGGCGTACTATGGTATGACTACGAACTTGGTGAACAATCTTAAGGATCGTTTCAATCAGGGAAACGTAGCTGCCGCGAATAATGTCACGACATGGTCAGGAACATGCTACATAACACCATTGATTGGAGCCTTCATAGCTGATGCATACTTGGGTAGATACTGGACAATTGCAAGTTTCTCGATCATATATGTCATTGTAAGTTTGGTTTACGAGAAAATCTTTCTTGTTTGTTGAGTCCTATTCAACATCAACACAAACCGAAGCTATGTTTTTAGCGCTATACATGATCGCTGTTGGAACTGGTGGTATCAAACCATGTGTCTCGTCTTTCGGTGCAGACCAATTCGATGAAACGGATGACAAAGCGAAAAAAGAAGAGCTTTTTCTTCAACTGGTTTTACCTCTCAATTAATGTTGGTTGGGAATGGGGTTTTGGAATTCCTGCATTTGCAATGGTTGTGGCAATTATATTTTTCTTCGGCGGTAGTCATCTTTATCGGCTTCAAATACCTGCCAGAAGTCCCCTTACAAGGATTTTTCAAGTCCTAGTTGCAGCATCTAGGAAATCTAATCTGCAACTTCCTGAAGATACATCTCTTCTTCATGAGTCTATAGATGTCGAATCATACATCAACGGACGCCGAAAACTTCATCACACAAACAACTTAAAGTGAGTTATTAAAGACTAATCTACATTTACTTCTACAACATCAATAATAAGAATGAAACCTCAAATAGACAAATACTTAACAATTTTTGGTTACTATCTTCATAAACTACTCTAAAATCGTATACAACCGGAAATTCGATTCATATTCTGACGTCTTTTCTGATTAACAAAATGCTGATTCCATCTAGATATTTGGATAAGGCAGCAATAGTAACCTCTTCTGACTTCAAAGATTTTCCGAATCCTTGGAGGCTATGCACTATAACACAAGTTGAAGAGCTTAAATCCTTGATTCATTTGCTTCTAGTTTCGGCATCACTGATTATCATTGCAACCGTATACCATCACTTCAAAATTCCACCAGCATCACTATCCCTTTTCGACACAGTAAGTGTTATCATCTTGGCTCCAGTATGTAACCTTATCATTGTTCCTTGTGCAAGAAGCTTCACTGGCCACGAACAAGGCTTTTCGCAACTCCAACGAATGGGAATCAGTTTCATCATTTTGAGCATTACCATGATAGTTTCTGGCATTCTAGAGAACATTCGGCTCGAAATAGTTCGGAAAAACAACTACTATGATCTTAAGGCCATCCCGATGTCGATCTTATGGCAGATACCGCAATTTATTCTTGTTGGTTGTGCACAAGTTTTTGCTAGCATTGGCCAAATGGAGTTCTTTTATGGTCAAGCACCTGATGCTATGAGAAGTTTAGGTGCAGCTCTCTCACTTACAACATATGCATTTGGAGGTTACATTAGTACTTTGTTTGTAACTGTTGTTAACAAAGTTACTACCAATGAAACACGGCTACATATACGTGTGTCGGATACGATACGTATCCGATATGTCGACACACATTTTTTTCAAAAATATAGGATACGACACGTTTAGAGATACGTGTATATAATAATAAAAAATACATAAAATATGATAAAATTATAAGTGTAAATAAAAATATCTAAAGTAGAAAATATAATAGAATAATACATGAAATTAATAAAAACATATCATATCTTATCTTATTTTTGTTGAAAATGTATGAGATAAGTATCTTCTTCTTTATTTTTTTTATTTTTTATTTTTGGATACTCTAGAGATATGTATCCTTCACGAATTTGAACTTATTTGTGTCGGGTACGTGTCGGACACCTACACATGAGGGTGTTCAACAAATCTATGCTTTAGAGGTTACTACAACACATGATAGGCTTGGTTGGATTCATGATAATCTAAATAGAGGCCATCTTGACTACTTTTTCTGGCTTTTGTCCTTTCTTTGTTTTCTTGATTTCCTTGTGTATATACTCATTGAGATGTATTAGTATGTTTGGGTTGAAATCTTAGAAATAGTCTCTCTGTTTGCGAGGATAAAGTTGTGTATATCTATCATCCTGAGACCTTATTAAGTAGAGTATCGTATACTATGCCACCCTTTTGAATTGTTTTAACCTACCCCTTCTTGCAAAAAAGAGATGGAAGTTGTTAACTTAAACAAAATTCCTATGGGTAAGAGTTCTTCATATTATATATCATAACTTTTGATGCTAAAGAAAGGTTTTTTTCGTTGCTTCTAGGTCTTTTATGGTGGTTGTGAACTTGTGATTATTGTTTTTACTGTGGCGATAAAGTGTTATTGTTGGAGGATGTGTGGTGGGGTACTCAGTGCTTTATGATATTTTTCATTCTATTTATGCTATTTCTATCAAATAAAACTAATGTTGTAAAAACTGGTTCATGTCAACCAGTCACTAGATCAATACAGTACAATAATTATATCAATCATATAATTATATTGGTCAAAACTGGCCAAAACCGGTTATACTGGTTAGTTTTCAAATGAATCTTACTGGTCGTATCAGCCGGTTTTTATTTAAAATTAATTTTTTAATGAAAATAAAAAAAATTGATTTTTTATTAATTTTTCAACATTAATGTTTAATATATTATATATGTATATTTAATTTGGCCGGTCTGCAATTTAATTAGTGAATATCTAGTTGAACTACAATACCACTATACCAAACCCCTAACCGGTTTGATTACAGATACTGTATTAAAAACACTGTATAAAACTAGCATGAGACAAAGTAGTCATTATCATTATCCTTTTATATTAGTCACAAAAACATCCACACAATTGTTCACAATAGATAATGTATAGAGAAAAACAAGAGTTTCAAAATAGTTGCAGCCAAAACATTTTCAGATTTGTTCCTTATGCATCCACTTCCCTTGCAAATACATACTTTCTCTCTTATGAAAACATGATTCCTCTCAAATCTATTCATCCTTCCTTCATTAGTACCAATGTCAAGTATACTATTCACTGCACAAGAATCCTCAATGCAAGAGGTTCTATTTTGTGCCTCTGCAAATCCAATGACTCTGATTCCGAAACACCCCAACCTGGAGATACTCGCAAACAAGACTTGCTAGCCCAGATTGCCATGCTTCAAGCGCGAAAAGTTCGTGTAACGGATTATATTGACGACAGATCTGCATATTTAACCCAATTTGGCGACGAAGCCAAAACCGAGTTAGACAAGATTGGAGAAGATGCCCTCAAAGGATTAGATGAAGCTGGTGAAAGAGTATGCTTCAACTTTTGAGTTAACCATGTAAATCATAAAGATCGTTAAGGAAAATATATTTCTTCAATAATGATCTTTTATATCCATTTGTGATTAACAGATAATAGCCAACATAGAGAGCCAGATGCTAGAATTTGAGGAATCTGCAAAACTTAACAAACAAGAGATTCAGAACCGCGAGAACAAACTAGAGGAGTTTGAAGTTCAAATGGAGGACGACAGAAATGAAGGGTTATTCTTTAAGAACCTCAGAAAGAAGGAACCTGTTGATATAGCAAAAGCCAAAGAAGAGTCAGAAAAAATAAAACAAGTAACCAGAGAAAAAGTTGGTAGCAAAACAAGGAAAATCATTTACCTAATCTTTATTGGCCTGCTCACATTTGGAATAGTTGAATCTATTGCCTCATCCTCAACTGATTGGAGAAAAGTTGCATTTCTTGGGGCTATTCTTGCGGCTTTAATTTCTCAGTTCATCTATGAACAAAACATGGTATCAGAAACCGGGACAACAAAAAAGACCAACAATGATGAGAAAAGGGAATGAAGTTCAACTTTTACAGGGAATTACTGCATGCTTATAGGAAAAACAATATTTATAAATCAATGTGCAATGATGTAATAACCCCAAGTGAGGACTTTACGACTTGGGACTGATAGCATCATGCAGATTTGCTTTGGCATCAACAACAGCTGATATTGGTGATATCACTATAATCACCAAAATCTGAGTAACTAGGTTACCGTGTGATGCTGATGAAATTCTTTGCATGCTATGTTAATACAGAAAAATTATACCTTTCTCGCCTTTATAGCTTATAGAAATGTACATTTAGATTCTAGTTTTTATCTCTACATCTTCTATCATGTAAAGTAAAGTGAAATTCTACTGTGTCATTCCTTCTTCACAGCTTGCCAAACTAGTGTACCAAAAAAAGAAGTACAGTAATTATTGCCCGAAACTCTCAATGCCACCTTAAAGAAAATAACCATTTCATGTAAACCTGAGGCAGATATCTGGCCAACTAGAACACATGACCCTTTTTGTTCAGAGACAACTCCTGACTATAAGAACACTCAAGGCAAGTTGTATTGCATCGAACAATGTTAACGCTGCTTGGGTTCAAACCCAAACATATTGGTAACGCTTTTTCTGATGAGGAACCAACAGAGCTTGCATTTTAATAAAATGCTGGAAAGAATCAAATTCAAGCCCCGATAAAAGTCACTGCTCTAACTAATATATTCCAAGTAACAGCAGTTGGTAGGACACCGCGTGCCAAAGCATCGTCTAAAAACCCAATTGCATTCGTTGTTCTACCACAAGAGCAGAGCCCCTTAAGAGTAATATTATACGAGATTATGTCTGGTTGCAACCTATCTTGTGAAATATGATCCCAAATCTGTGATGCTTTTTCACAGTCCCCAACTTTGTAAAAACCCTCCATAATGGTATTGTGGGTCACAAGATTAGCACACTTCCTTTGTCTCATCGTTGAATAGATCTGCATTGCATTCTCCATTTTGCCAGAGGAACAAAGTCTATGGAGAACAATGTTGTACATCCTGATATCAGGCTTAAACCCCATGTCCAGAAACTGTTGCCACAACCTAAGGGCTGCATCAACCATATTGCTCTGACAAAAACCATCTATCAACGTGCTGTATGTGATTATATCTGGTTTCAAACCATTTTCTAACATTTCCGCAATGTAATGATAAGCCTCACGAAATCTATCCTCTCTACATAATCCATTTATAAGAATATTATAGGACACAGGTGTAGGTGAGCAACCTTTGGTTCTCATTTCGCCAAAGAATTGAATAGCATTGTCGATTTTGGAATGCTTGATAAACCCATCGATCAGTGCATTGCAAACATGGGGATTCAATTTACAACCATGTCCATTCATAAGGTTGACAACTCCCGCAGCTTCATCTAATCTTCCTTCTTTGCATAATGCATTTACCATTGAAGAGTATGCATAGGCATCCACATCACCTCCCTTTTGTTCAGCCTCTTCTAACACCCTTAAAGCCTTATTCAAGTACCCATTCTTACACAAACCGTGAATTAATATTCCATAAGTAGTAGAATCTGCACTACAAGCTGTATCATGCAAGACTTCCCACAGCGATAGCGCTTCATCCACCTTCCCATTTTCAAGCAATCCCTTGAGAAATATATTATAACTTACTATATTATGTGAACCATACTTCTTCATCTCCTCCCACAACTCGAAACTTGCATCAACCTTCCCTGCCTTACACAATGCATTAAGCATGGCATTACATGTAACAACATCCGGATTAATTCCACTTCCAACCATCTCCTTATAAACTCTTCTGGCTCCATCCAAATTCCCTGTCTCACTCAACCCATGAATCAACGAACTATACGTAAACAAATCACACTTCCTCTCATTCCTCTTCATCCTTTCCCATATCTCCAAACTCTCACTAAACCTCCCACACTTGCACAACCCACTAATCATAACATTATAACTAACAACATTCGGATAAACAGATTCCCCTCTCAACAACCTCTCCCACATCTCATTCGCCTTCGAAAAATCTCTGCTTTTAAAATACCCATCAATTATCATATTATAACACATTACATCCGGAACAACTCCTCGTTCAGACATTTCATCAAACACCTCAACCGCACCACTTAAATCCCCACTTTTCACCATTCCATTAATCAAAGTCCCATAAGTAAACCTATCAGGAACCATACCAACCTCCCAAATCCATTTCAACAACCCTTTCGCCTTCTCAAACTGTTTCTTCTTACACAAAACCTTCAACAACACATTATAACTCTGCAAATTCGGCTTCACACCCACAACCTCAAAATAAGCAAAAAACTTCTCTGCACGATCCCATTGATTAGATTCAACAAAAGCATTAAGCAACGAATTAAAAGACCTTATCCCAGGACAACACCCAAAAACCTGTTCCATATTCTGGAACAAGTTCAATGCTTCGTTTGGCATGTTGTTTTTGGCATATGCTTTGAAAACCGTTAAAGCAACGTCTTCGGTGCATTTGGTTTTGTGGGCTTTGATTGTTTCGAAGATACGGGGCAAATGGGGGAAGAGGGTAGGGTCGGTGGTGATGCGGCGGAGGATGTGGTGGAAGACGGTGGAGGAGTGGGTGTAGTTGTGGTGGTGGGTGGCGTTGTGGAAGAGTTTGAGAGCAGAAAGATTGTTTTTTTGTGATTTGAGAAGAGTGAGGAGAAGATTGGGAGATAGAGATTTTGGAAGCTCAACCATGGCATTGGACAAATTAGGTTTCAACAATTCATCAACTTAGGTTATTCAATTGCATTTCAATACTCTCTCTATATAATTCAATTGCATTTTTTTCTATATTATATAACTAATTTCACAACCTACTATTCTAATTAATTCAAAGTAATTATAATTTTTTTTGTACTACAGATACTAATTTATTTTGGGGTATGTGGTGATTTTTTCAATAACTATCACTTATTGGAATTGAACTCTTGAACTTTTGATTACCCTAAAGATTTAGCAAAGTCTTATACGACTAGACCAATATCTTAGTAGTAGTTATAAATTTTTTTAAGTCAACTGAATTAGTAGAATTATAAAGATATTACATAAATGTATGGATTTAAACTTCAAAAAGTTTTACTCCAACTTTTTCTCACCATTTTCTTTCAATGGGAAGGTAATATACACATTTTATCATAAGCAACACTTCTTTCTTACTTGTGTATAGGACTTTTTACATTTTCAAATAGAGTTTAGTATATAACTAGAGACTTTTTATATTATGAATTTAGCATGCATTTGTTCATTTGTTAAATATCATTAATTTTTAATTATAAAAATTATATAAATGAATAGTGCATGATAAATCTATTTGTACATTTTTTACATATATTAAACTCATAAAATAATGGGATAGTCTCATAATAGCACACACCAGCCACTATAACAATATCTATAATAATGTTTCATCTTTATTCTACAAGAAATATGCAAGTATTTTTAAGGTTCATATATTCTTTGACCCTCTAACAAAAAAATTGTTAATTTAGACTTTTATGTTTTTAGCATTCTTCGATTTTAGTTTTATGTCATAATAGTGTTTGATTACCCATATATACTAAATTATTTTAGGATATTCATTTCTAATCATTGAAAAGTAAGTTTTAGGTCCAACTTGTTGGTTGTTCCACAATTTTGTCTCATATGCCCTCCAACAAATATATCTAACAATTGATCCAATTCTGGAACAGTTACTTTGTTTGGTTTAGAGAAGAAAATAAGATGAGAGAAGAGAAGATTAAAAAAAAAGTATGAGTAGAAAGAAAGAAATGAGAAAATGAGTTGATTGCAAGAGTTGTTTAGTAGAAAAAGAAATGAAAAAATTAGAAGGGAGAGAAAATATGTTTTTTTTAAAAGACAATTTTACCCTTATAAATAATAATGAACATTTGATAAAGCTAAGGACATTAGAGTAATTGCAAAAAAAAACTCTCCTACTTTACCATTTCCTCTCCTACCAAAAGCTGGTGGGTCGCGCCACTTTTATTTATTTTCTCTCGATACTCTCTCCTACCAAATGAGAGAAAGAAAGAATGGCACTCTCCTTCAACTCTCTCTTTCCTTTCTCTTTCTTTGCTTATTCTCTCCGACCAAAGGTAACCCGAGTCTACTTCCACCCTGATTATTCTTCTTCCTATGTTGCACCAATCTAGCAACAGCATTAACTTTCTCAGCAATTAGTGGAAGTAGCTCAGCTGCTTCACTTAAAAACTGAGCTCCAGCTCCACTAGAAACCTCTTCCCCAGAGCCATTTTCTAGTTTTAAAAATGACTGCACTGCACTATCGGCTGCCGCACCCAAGCTACGAAATGCCTCCTTGCATGCAGCTATGGTTTCTTCTGAAGGTTGTGTTGAATTCTTGAGGTCCTACAATAGGCAAAGCAGCAAAACAAAGTCATTCATGGTATTGTGTTACTTTTTCATAATAATATGCTTTTCAAATACCAGAAAGGGTCAATTATAGAGTCACTCAGAATGCACAACATTTGTTAAGGACACAGGTTAGTACTGAGTATGTTAGAATATTTAACATACAACTTAGAGTGTGTTTGTTTTAAGGGATACAAAGTTATCCTTATGAGGAATGTCACAAATTTACATTTTTACTATAAGACCCCATTAGTGGTAATTTAGAGATCAAAAAACTACTTACTACCAATTCTAATATTCTTCAAAGTATTTAATCAAGTTTTGTAGGAAGGGGATAATTTTGTTAGTCTATATAACCTGCTCAAGAGAATTCTTCATTTCCACATTTTCCATCAGGTGCAAGGATCTGTTTTCTGATATAACATGAGTCTCATTTCCATCCTTAGAGTTCTTGCTTTTATCGTTCCTATTCCTGATCGGACTGCTAAATAGTTTGTTCAAATCACCCGTGTAATCCCGTTGCACAACATATGCTGCTGAAAACCTTCTAACTGGTGTATTTTTTGACTTTATCTGCACAGAAAACACACCAAAAAATTTATACTCGATTATAATATATTCAAATTTTTATCTTTGCAAGAAATTAATTTTAACTGCAACAATACTCAACTTCTCTTGAACCGGTATGCCAAGAAACTAAGTAGCATACCAGTCATTTTTCATATTCTGAATTTCATAATAAGAAGCTTATTAGGAATTTCCCTAGAAGGAATGTAGGATTAAGAAAAATCATGAGACTAATTCAAAGTTGTAGGAATAAGACTTTCCTTAGTCATCTGTAGATTTCTTCTTTACTTCCAAGAAAAATTCTAGCATTACATATTAGTCATTGAATGCAAGACAAACCTTGTGTGTATTTGATAAGCTGCCAAAATGTTGCTTAAACATATCACTGTCTTCTTCATTTTGCAGGCTTTCCAAGTTAGTGTGAAGAGTTGTTTCTGACTCAGTTCCCGGTTCATGTAAATGCAACTGTTCTGCTTCTTTGTCAGAAATTTCTTCAGGAGAACAAGAAATGTCATTACTGTTGCAACCAACATGCTTTTCTGAAACAAGATTCATCGTTTCATTTTTGCAATGGCTAATGAGTCCAAAGGGGTTATGGCCCTTAGTGATCACAGGATTATCTTGCCCTGCAGTAATATGTATGCTGTTAAAAATTAATTCCCATTTTGCTGGAGTATATAAACACAAAAAACAATTTATAAAAACTTGAATTATCCTACCTCCAGGTAGGCACAGTTACTCGCTAATTCTAATACGACATCAGAGTGTATCCTGATGTCGGGCCAACTGATAATGTCTAGTCTTGTATACTTCATGCGCCATATGTCTAGTGTTGGGCATGAGAATATTAAGACGTAAGTCTCACATCAGTGGAGTTTACAAACAAAGAACCATGTATGGTAACTTGAACAACTTTCCACATGAGCTAGCTTTTGTAGTGTTGTTTTCCCAAGATTCATATTTCTGGAGAAGGGAGGGAAAAAGAAGGCTTGAGAACCGTCTCAAAAGTATATTTTATGATTCTCAAGTCTTTCCTTTCCTTCCCCTCTTTGGAGTACTTTCTCATACCATTTTAGAGGTTCTGGACAGAGTAAAGAAGGCAAAGGCTTTCAGGGTGTAGAATGTCAGTTCTCAAGCATAACTTTTTTCTGTGTTTGTGTTTATTTTTTCCTCTGCCCTTGTAATTCACACTCTTTCTACTCTAGTAAATATCTTTCTATTTAAGAAATAACATATTTTAATGAACATTTGTATACTATACACAAATACGATTTTAGTATACTATCTATGCACATGTGTCTACAACGCAACACAAGAAACTATAGCATATACCCTTTTGAGTTGTGCTACGCACATTAGCTTTTGTCATAAAAAAACAAGTTTTCAAACCAAAGTTGAAATGAGGTTGGTAAACAAGATTTGGTCTTTTGCACTATCATTAATAAAGATTAAGATTAAGAAAAATATGACGCGAACATTGAACACAAGTGTTGGACTTACTTAAACTTGAGGGAACCTCTGGAAACTTTGTGTCCATTAAATTCTGCAACTCTGGGGAGGAAAGTGCATCCATGCAGACAGTGTAAACAGAGTGCCAACGGTTATCCACAGCAGTGTTCCTGAAATTATAGTGAGTTTATAAGCATGAAACTGATATACCATTAGAAGTTCATTATTGAGATTCAATGGTTACCTTAAAGTTCCTCCAAGCCTTGAAGAACATCGAGAGTTCTCAGTTTTCGGCGATGAAGAAGCATGATTGGAAGGTACCTGAACTTCTGGGGATGAAAGAGCATATGTCTGACCATCATCAATGCAAGAGATATTAGAGAGTTGAATTCAGTCAAAATCCTAACCATATTTTGTCATCAAGGATCTAAGTTCTGTCTTCCAGCACCATCACTCTACACATGACACCCTTAGAGTAGACTCCAAAAAATTTTGAACCCCTGACTCCTTTACAGGAGAAGTTTCAACAAGAGTCATTTGGAAGGTAATGAATAATGATTTGGACAACCCTCCCCTGTTGAGCTAGCTTTTGCAGTAGAATTAGGCTTAGAAATTCTAATGAGTTGGTTACGGTGTCACACAATCCCATCATGAAAACCACGACCCTCAGATGAAAAAGCTAGCCATAGATGTTGATTTAGTCTTAATATATACCTAGGATCTAGATAAACTGGGATGAGAGCAATAGCTATTGGAAGAAATCCAGACTTTTTTCACACATACCTCAAACTTCAACACCAAAAGTGGTTTGACAGTGACACAATTTTCTTTCCCGCAAAAAAAAGTGGACTTGGCTAGCTTAGCTAAATTGCAATGAACTGTATTTTATAAGAAAAAAATCATTTAAAGGAAGCACAAGGAGTACTGCAACCCAGTACAAGGAATTGCAATGAAGGGTTGGTTGATTAGAAGGAATTACTTTTCTGTCACATTCCAAACAGGTTTTATTCAATGATGGTGAATTGGTACTATAGTCTATATCAGATCTAGAACATGCTGACCATAATATAAGGCTTTATTCAAGTATTGATATCCAAATTCCAAAGAGGTTTTCATAAAGACAAACAACCTTCTGTGTGTTAGAAAAACCACAATGACAGGCGATTACAATAAAGTAGGGTTTCTCATAAAAGGGAAAATAACTAATCGAGAGTACAACAATACCTCTGATGAAGCGTTGAGATTTTTGCAGACACTGGAGCTGATCACTTTCGCTTGTGCCCATTTTGGAAGTCTCGAAGCACTAAATTTAAAAGACGAAGCCTCTGTATGATTACTTTCTGGATAAAGAGATCCATCCTCACTTTGGCTGCTGTTCCCTAGTGGCCAGACATTCTCAGGATTGATCTTTGGGTGCTGGCATTCCCCCTCACAAAATGATAGATGACTACAAGCAGGAGGTTGAGCTAAGCTTCTTGGAGATAATGGATTACTTCTTTCCATTAATCTCCCCAATATTTTAGAAGACAATGGAGCAGGCAATTTCCACACAAAAATACAACCATCACCATCTACCTGAATATGAATACATTAATAACAAATACGGTGGTGGTTACAATAGAGAGGGTATAAGACTTTTACTTTTCAATGTTAGAAGTAAAACCTACTTAATCAGAGTCTAAGCCACCAAAGAAGTTGTATATGTAGCTCCATTCCTTATCACTTATTTTGTTTTAATGCATAAAATAAAATCAATTTCTTAGCTTCATGAATAATTTTCATAGTTCAATTACTATTTAGCTCTTTAATGTGTATTTAGCTCGTAGTTGGAAAGATAAAGAGGCTTATACCAGAAAATCATAGAAAAGGAATGCCTGATGTTTGTCCTCCCAATGTAACATGAAAAGGTAGCGAGCATTTTTAAGTCAAGAACAACATAAAAAAATCTCCCTAATATTTACTTAGAAAATAATCCTTTTTATTATGTTGACAAGACTATGCCAGAAAAGAGGTAAGATGCTAATTACATTCTTCCAGAGCAGAAAAACCAAACCGGAAAAAAAACAATTTGTAGAGATAGATGGAGGCCAAGAAAAACAAAAGGTGAAATGATTACGAAAGATTTAGAGATCAATGCTTTGTCAATGGACATTATTTATGAAGAGCATTATGGCATCATTCGATCCATGTTGCGGACCCACCTAGTGGGACTAAGGCTTAGTTGTTGTTTATTAAATTAAGAACTACTTAATGTGAAAATTAAGAGCACCGTTCTTGATCATGGAGATCAAGTTTAAAAGCTTGCAAGTGCACTTTTTTATTTCCCCTCTGCAACTTAGTGCATTAATGTTGTACATGACTAAATAAATGCATGACTTTATCTTTTTATGTTCTTTTATTGAACAATGATATATGATACTTTAATGGTGTACCAATACATAGTTAAATTAAACATGCACACGACTAATTTCCTAAAAAACATTATAAAGCCTTCACTCTGAAATTGCATAGTTTCGTAAAAGTGTAGAATAAAAAGAAATAAACATTAAGCATGAGAGGAACTCACTGAAACTATATGCTTGCAATCAGGCAAGAAGATGACACCGGTTACAATTTCAGCATGCCCCATGGCCTTTGCAACCATCTCCCCGGTGAGAAAATCATATATGCAGATGGACTTGTTAGAGAATGAGCAGACCACATAACTGCAGCTTGGATCCATTATAACCTGTTAACCTTATTAGTTTCTTGTAAAGCAAGATCATGTCTTTACTCTGTTACCCTTTTTCAAATAATAAAGCTCACCTTTATAGGTTCTCCAAAAAACTTGTCATGATTATACGACCTAATTAGCTTCTGAGCAGACATGTCAAACGCCTTTATCTTCTTATCCTATGAGTATGATAATTGAATTAGCAACTTTAAGCACTGATGTCTGCAAATTATGATGATAATCTAATCAAATTGACACATGTGCAGAATTACTAGGATGGTTTGTTCGGAATTTACTCGGAAGGTCTTACAAAACGTCAAAACCAACAACCAATCCTTGATCTTTGACATGAGTACCACTGGTAATAAACTTTCACTTTACCTGCCCAACTGTGACAACAGTCTCACATGACGGATCCACGGCCATGTCATAAACAGCTCCACATTGTGAAGCCTTTTGACGATGTTGCTGCAAAATCTTATAACCATTATCTGCAACCTCTACATCACGGAGCACCAGGAAGCTGTATGAAAGCAGAATTATGTTAATACTTAATGATAGAGGAAACAATTCAATTTCATAAAAATAATATTGGGTTCAATGGCCATTGTATAATTTGAGAACCATTATGTAATGATGGACACATAGAATACACACATAACAATCAAAAATAAAAACTTAACAAAAGGACCTATCTAAATAAACCAATTGAAATTTCCATGCAAAGCATAGAGCAGAATTTCATGAACTATGAAAACTACATCATATAGAAAACAATGTCACAGTTAGCAGGAAACCAATCAATGGTTTAATGACTTTCTTTAAAGTAACAATTAAAATTTGCCTTCACCTGAATACATTCATGAATCATGATATACGTACATAATACATAACCAGCCAACCAATTACATTATTGACGCAAGTCATCAACTAGAACAAAATAATGAAAAATCGTAATTTGTTTTAGCCTCATTGCATGTCTTTCAGGCACATTTTGAGTCCCAGGAGTCAATAGATCAGACATTGCATCAAATGTTGACGCCACACTTTTCACAAGAGATTAATAATTTTCAAATTTATATAAAGCCTTTTCGAAACAGTGCCAGAATCTTGGAGTGGAAATTTTCAACTTCCTACTATCCAATTGTTCAGCATAATTTACATAGTCCACTTTATTTTATTGTTTTATTTAGTTTCAAAATTATTTAATTCCACCTAGTGGGAAAAGCCTTTGGTTGTTGTTGTTTTCAAATTTGTTTGATATTTGCAAAGCCAAACCCCTACTAGTGTACCTATCAGCACTACAACTGAGAATCCTGCAACTGTTGCTGCTAATTTTGATTGAAGTCACCGCAGCCGAATGATCATCAATGCGGTCAACGAGATCAAAATTTCTGCAACATACACCCAAAGAGTCATTGACATGTATAATAAGCCAACTATGTTAGCCTAAAACATTGTGAAACCATACCTCCTCACATCATAGAGATGAATCACACAATCTCGTCCTCCAGAGGCAAGAAAGTAACATTGTTTTGCAATTTCTTCAGACACGTCTTGGGTGGCGAGGTTAAAACTTAAGGTAAGAATTTCTGCATCATGAGCACCCTGAAATGATGCACAAGATATAAATGAGCATAAAAATAAAAATGCAGATTACCCTGAAATATAGTTTTACCGCAGGATAGCTTTCAAAATAAGCTCATTTGCCTTAACACACCTGAAAGCATGTATAATCTGAAGTTTGAAGGTTGAATATATGGAGGTTCCCTTTGCAATCACCAGCAGCAAGATACATTCCATCTGAACTAACTGCAAGTGACCGAAACTCTTGACTGATAAGATCTGCCTTAACTACATCACGTTCAAAAGTCCCAGCACTAACTGCAGTAATAGACAGACAGGATGCTAAGTATGGGAGCTAGATAACATAACAAACTTAAATGAATGAAATGAGAATTTTTGTCCAGGTCTTGAGTTACCTAAACATGAAGAACCCAATAGTTCAGCCTTCAAAGTTTGGTGCTCTTCAGCATCTTTTGATAAATCAGATTGCAAAGCAAGATCCCATAACCTAATTGTACCATCAGCAGAACATGTTGCGAAAGACATCCCCCCAGAACAACCTCTTGCAGTGCATGCAAGAGATTGATCATGCATGTTTTCACAGCATAAATTTTTGATATCCCATATGCATGACGAATGTGAAACTAGCACAAAACACCTTGTGGCCTGGGTAATATGAAGGATTCTTTCTGTTAAACACTAATAAATTTATGCAACACCATACTGCCTAGAAAAAATGGAGAGAATTATTTGCTGCATTAGCCACTGATTACTAGCATAGGGCTTTGTGACATGAACTTAATCTAATATGAATCGCCAATGGGAAACCAAATTTAGAAAACATGAGAATAATAATGACAAACATAACAAAGATATCATTTACCTGATTCAGATCATGGATGTCCCAGATGTAAAGACTGTGATCTCCATAAATAACAACTGTAGGGTAAAAAATAGAGAATATATCAAGACTCCGTACAAAGTTATACTAAATACAATTACCAAAACAAGTTGAAAATTTAGCACTCACCAAGCCTTTCTAAGGCTGAAAACTGACATGCAACTGCATCAGGCAGGGCAAGCGGCTCCTGAAAATCCCCCTTAGGAACTTTGGCTTGGAAAACGGTATTGTTTCCTTCATAAAACTTTTTGGCCTTCGAATATAGTATAGTGCCAACACATTCTAGAGACATGGGAGTAAGTAACAGGACTACTCCATTATTGCATGCGCAGGCAATTAGTTTTCCTGATGCTGATAATGCAAAAGCTTTTTGAACCTGAAAATTATAATTTGAGAGTTGTGAAAACTTATGAAGAACTAACACTAGAATAATGCCCCTAACAACTCATCGTAAAATTTAATCTATTAGAATTCATAATTGTATGATCAAGTCTACTTCATTCTACAGCTCAAAGTATTAAGTAACATCGCTGAAGGTATTTCAAGTATATAAATGTATCAACTACCAGTGAGGCAGTGACAAAACCATATATACTGTGCAATTCAGACCATTCACAGAGAAATTCAAAATATTTCATGGCAATAAAATAGAAAACCACAAGTTATGGCAGAAACTTCAGTTTGCCATACCTTCAAAGCCACTGACTTTTTGACTGACAACCCCGAATGAATTAGATACAAATTGCCTGTAAACAGAAAGAAATGAAATTGAGCAAATAGCTAATGCACCATGCTAGTCCAAGAAATGCCGGGTGAAAATCTCAACCAAAAATATCGGTATTAGACTGGTTTTGAACCAAATCTAACCTGAATCAGTCAATGCATGTATAGGAAAGCAATCACCGGCCTGTTTACAATTATCATAGCTGCTATTGCTCCATACAGAAGAAACAACAGATATAAAAGAGCTTCCTTTATGAATAGCAAGATTGGCATGCTTTTCGTGTATTGCTAGTGTTGCCGACCTGCGCATCTCTCCATTTAGTTGAGTCCTTCCAGATGATCCAAGTCCCCAGAACTTCAAGTGCTTTTTCCCAGCAGTTACAATAAATTTTGCATCTGATGAGAAGCTAACACTTGAGATAGCAGAACAAGATGAAGTTACTTGAAGCTTTGTTACCAGCTCACCACTTCGCCAGTCCCAAAGGTAAATGTATCCCCCAACAGATACCAGATGTTTACCTGGGACACAATGCTACAGAATAAGTAAGAAGCGATAATCATAAAAATTTAAAAAGGGGAGTATTTACATGGCTAAAGTATAACCAACCATTAGGTGAGAAACAGATGCATGCAGCTCCATATAGATGACCTTTCAATTCAGAGACAATGGAAAAAGTAGAAGAATCCCATACTAGTACTGAGGACGAGATTCCTGCCTGGAAAACCTAGTTAGATTCTTGTAGAAATGAGGTGTACAAATGAAGCCATTATGTGTTAATCTCTCTCTTTTCCATATCCATAAATGTGGAGAAGAAGAGGTAGGATATAAAGAATGGAACCTACATCATCAGTCATCCTTTAGTATACTGAATGAAGAATGCTACAGTAACGCATTAATCAAGTTCATTTACTGAAGAAATAACCATGAACACGATATCTTTACTATCTATTACGTCTCAGATTCAAAAGTTCTAGTCATAATGGTTATATTCAACTATATGTCTAACACCTATTGGTTTGCCACTTTGCCTATAACCATTTCACCCATATACCTAACCTACTACGTACCCCAGGTTGCAAATGCAAACTATCATTTGATCTATGAAGTTTCAATTTCATAAAAATTATTAAAACATAAAAGCCATTGTCACTTTTTGGACTCATGTTTGTGTTGTTAAATTAAAAGGTGCAGTTTTTCTTACCTAAACAGTTTTTTTTCCAAAAGCTATCGGTTGAGCATTTTGCCCATCAGCTGCTATTATTATTTCACATCTACTAGACATGAATACCAATTTGTCCTCAACCAAATAACCTTTTCAATCACCTCATGTCTCTTTTGGCAATTTAGTATATAATGTAACTATTTTTATACAATCCAAACAAAACTCTTTATCTTAGAGTTGATCATGCATTAACATATTCAAGCATAATTATATGAAACCAGTGAAAAATATGACAACTCCATATGCCTAAAACCTGAAAATTTATTCATCGATATTTTTCATTCACTTAGGTGTCAATTAGTCTATGAGCAAAACATTATTAAAAGAATAACATTGAACATTCTCATGAATTAAAAATCCATCGAAAAAAATACATTTTCACTCTGACTTCTGAAGAAGCACCACCCTTCTACTAACAGTCTCAACAAGATGAAGCTATTTTATCCATAGGGTCTAAATCTTCTTGCAGTTGGGTAACTGTGTGAATGTACAGGATACTAATACCATGATCAAGTTACTGAGAATCGACTCTTACCTCTCCAGCGGCGACAAAGCGCCCATCTCGTGATAAAGCTACACAGTTCAATGGCTTTGGCAATCTATGAGACACCATGAGATGTGACTGAGTACCCAAACTCACATCATAAACCACCACCACAGAACCTACCAAATAAACACATTTGGAACTCGAAGCATTCGAAGCTACGCCATTGCTATTCTTCGTTGTCAAACCAATTACCTCCTCCAAAACTAGCTGGAAAAATAATCAAATATATGAACACCTAGAAGAGCTATTGTGTGTTGCTTTGTGGAAAAATCACTACTTAGAGCATATTTGGTACATAATTAAATCTGTCCAAAAAAAGTGTTTTGTTCACACAAAAAATGTTGTTTTGGGTTTAATCTATGACATGACATGTTAGGCACACCTGATTATATTATGAAAAAATCGATTATGATGGAAGAAAAGGTGATTTATAGAGAAGTTGGAAGTTTCAAGCTTATTTAAAAAAAATTAATGAGATTATTTTGAAACAAATACACTTTTCTCATTCCACCCTGATAAGAAACAACTTCATCAATTTAATGATTTTTTACACAACTCAAATAATCTATGAGAAAAAATATATATACAGGGACACAGTGTAAGAGTTTTATACATTATCCATCGTTCATTCTTAATCATCATTTTCAAAAGAAAAAGTAAAAAGTAATACAAATGAACCGTAAATGATAATATACTTGTTGCTTTCTAACAAACATATCCAAATAAAAATTTGCTTCTATTACAAATGATTAAAGCAAAATCTATGATTCCATTATACATATCATTCATTATTGAAATAATCTTTTTCTTTTTCATTTCAGCTAATCCAAACACATACTTAATAGCACACACCTCAAAAGTCTTACTTTTTTCAACTTCCCTAGCTCTATTTTCACAAAATCAAACACTGATAGGGTTTATAATTCTTCTACCAATCAAAATGCACATTGTTCGCACAAAAATTCAAAAAAATCAGTAATCAACAGCTGTGACTAACCAAATTCATCAAAGTTTGTAACTTTTTCATAATGTGGGGAAAGAAATAGTGATAGGGTTTACATATTATGAAAATCAAACTATATGAAGAAGAATAAGAAGAAGAAGAAAATGTTACGTTTGGTGCAGTAGTATTGGGTTTGTTGAATCTTGAATTGGGTTTCATTGTGATGAAGGAATGAAGGAATGAATGAATCACTAATAATCAAGCAACATTGAAGAACAAGTTCATCATCTTTTAGAGAGAGAAAGAGATTCTAGAGAAGAGAGAGAGAGGCGGGAGATTTGTTCAATTTATCTGCATATCAAAATAGAGTTTAATAAGATTTATGCACTAAAATCGTAAACTTTTTTTATATTTTCACCACATCATTCATTTCATTGATTTGAGTTATTTTTATTAGAAAGTCAATAATGATAAAAAATTAATGGTGTATGATTTGCTGATAATATAAAAAAAATTACACTATCGATATAAAAATATTAAAAAATTATTGTATAATAATAGAGAATAATATTTCCTTGCGTAAATCATTTTCTATTTAATTATTTTCTACAAAAATAATTTTAAAACTAAACAAAAGAAAATACATATATCATAGTTTTAATGACTGTATAAGATAAATTATAACCTAGAGGAAAAACTTTATTCCCTTAATAATAATTTAAGAACTATTATAACTTATAAATGTCTCGTCAACTCAATTCATATTAAAAATCTATACTATAATATTGTTTAATATTTTTTATTCAAAAACTTTAGTACAACAAAATGTGATAAATAAGTTTAAAAAAATATCAAATAGCATATATTTGATGTTTTTTAGTACTATCAATGGGTATCCCCTCAACCTATGGTTAATAAACTAATTTATTTTAGGATATATAATTGTCTCTCTCAACAAACATTGTTCTCAATAATTGAACACTTGACATTTTGATCATCATTCTTGAGTTTGAGTATCTAATTAAATCTTACACTACTAGATTAATATTTTGTTGATTTTTATACTTTAATCACAATAAAGATGCACATATGAGTTTTAAACTCACTTAAACAACAACAAAAATTCCCACTATAAAGTAATAAAGAACAACTATAATTACAATAATGATAAATATAATTAGAAATTAGTGGGGGAAAACATATTGTTTTACTCTCAAAACAATATCGTTTAATGTTTTTATATGTTTTAACGTTTCTTAAGATTAATGAAACCAATCGAGTCAAATCAGTCTATTCAGCCAACTTACCTATTTTATACTAGCTAAGTCAAACTAGTTAATATCATTTTTGGTGTATAACTGGTTAGAAGAACACTTTAGACCAATCATATATTCAAATCTGAGTCAGACCAATTATATATTCAAATTTGAGTTAGACCAATCGAACTAACCGATTAGAGCCGAGTTATACTTTTTAATGCACCTTTTTTATATGTTTTAATTTATTAACTAGTGACTTATGACATTTTTTAACAGGGTTTTAAAATCATTATTACTAATTGTGCTAACAGTGTGAAATTTTTTAATTAATTGATTTTATTTAAAATTTTCTATTACGATTTATGACTTTATTCTACTTCCCACAAACAATTATGAGGGTTTATTGTCCCACCAGAACTATTATACATCATCCTCATATACTTTTGTCTTTTGATTTTCTATTCTCACATACTCCAAATAATTCAACATATGAGAACAATATTTGTTAAGAAAAACAATCGTATATTTCAAAAAAATGATTTTTTATCGATATGATAACAAAATATCATTGATAATACAAAAAATATATATTTTCATCCCAACATGACTTAATATAGGTTAAGCAAAGGAGTTAAATCCTAGTCCTCATGACAAGTAGTGTTAGGGGTAAACTCAAAAATATAAATAAATTATGAGGTGTGTTCAATTATTTGTGGGGTGAAAAATCTTTCCATAAAACCACAACTTAATTGTTTATTACAAAATCATACTCTTATTTATCCTTCTAGAAAACCTTTTTGGTACTTTATCGATCAAAATTGTAATTCATTAATGAAATTAAATCATTTCTCTTTAATTAATTAAGTAATTATGAATATTGTGGAAACAAAATTATTTATTGTGGGTAGAACTTTGAAAATAATTATATATACAGGATTAAAATAAAATCTATAATGAATTATAAAAAGAATGAAGGTATTTTTAAGAATGCAGGTCATAATTAAATTATAACATTACATAAACTTTGTATTATATACTTATATATCTGTTAAATTATTTAAATACTTATCTCGAACAATAATATATTTTATTTATTTTAGGTAAAATATATAAAATCTTTTGTAGAATTTATGTTTTTTGCAAAATAAATATCATAAAATATATTTTTTTCCTGATTATCTCTTAAGCTTATGTGTCAATGAAATTGGTCTATATATAAAAGTGATGTCAAATTACAAATAGGATAATTTATTCACTCTTAGTAATTTAATATTATTCTTATGAATTGACTAATTTCATCACTAATTAAATTTTTTAAAAATAATTAGGAAAAAAAATAGTTTTTTTCCAAAAGATAGATATATGAGAATTTCATAAGTATTTCCCTTTATTTTATTTCTAAAAGTCAAGATTTTAGACTTGGGTGGTGATTTTGGGGCACACTTTTAATGATGTCATGTGATAGATAAATATTTTACAGTATCCAAATACCCAAAAGCCATTTTTTTTCTTAATTATTAGGTCTCATGACATATTATATATTTTTTAATGATGCAATATAATTAAGCAGCTGAAAAAATATTTTACTCTATTATTCCAACTCAAAAAAAATCAGTAAAGCCCATAACCTACCTTAATATTTTATATTTTACAAAGTTTTATCTTTCTTTATTTTGATTATTTTAAATGTCACACTGGATTCTTTATGTTTTACTAGTAAAATAACTCAAAAGGAATATCTCCCAATAGAATAACTAAAATTCAGAATTTATAGTGATTTATCAAAACTTTAATATATATGTACAATAAGAGTTATATACAATATTATACCGTCCTTGTTCATTTGTATTTTATTTTTTGAAGAATAAAAGATAACTTAAATAGTGGATGATTAATCGAAAATGTATAAAATTCTTACACATTTAATTGAAAATGACATAGATTAAAAGTTTTACTAACTCTTGACATGACCATATGCACATGCAACCTCACTTGTATGATAACTATTATTGACTTTCAAACAAAAGTATTACAAATCAATAATAAATAATATATTGACAATATAAAAAACTTTACACTTCAATGTATAGATTTTAAACTCATCTGATAATCAATTCCAACATTAATCATCACTTCATAATACAATCAAGCATAGGGGCATTACATTGAAGAGTCAAGTGGAAAATAGATAATGGGTATCTCCAACAAATAATAAAAATATTGTATCACAAAGACTTTGATGTTGAGTATCAACCAATTATAGGTATAAATTACTTAAATCGATGTTAATAATTTAATACTGTAAATTATTGAGTGGAAAAATAAAATAATTGGGTGGCGAATTTTACACTTTGATGACTAACCATATAATTAATTAACTTTTATAAGGTTGGCAAAATTGACCAATTCAAAACCTAAAATAAGTCCCCTTGATTCACATGAATTTAATACAAAATCAAATGGTTCATTTAAGGAAGATATTTTATTTCACATTTTTTTAATCATTTATTCTAAGTACTGGCTGGAAAAATAAGATCAAATAATAAATTTAAGTCAAACTAAAATAATAATAGTAATATTAAAAAAAATGTGGAGTCACTAGTTAGTTCAAGTGAATAATTTAAAGAATAAAATGAAAAAGTTATGGGTTCGAATCTCACTTACAACTTATTTAATTAAATAAAGCGAAGGAAAAGTTGATGGTTACTAATCCTCGTTTTGAGAAAATCTGTTCATGCATGCATATTATTTATTAGTATACCAAGTTTTTTTGGTTTCCCACATGTATTCTCGTACTAGAGGTAATCATGTTTGAGCTGAGAACATCCACATATATGTGTGACTAACTCTCCCAACAGATAATTTTTCTATCAACAAGACTCAAACCCGATATTTTGCTTAAGGAGAATCAGACATATATCACTTGCACTAACATTCGTAGGTTGGTATACTAACAAGTTTAACTACTCTCCTATATATAATGCCATTTGCTTGTTAAGCTTTTTGTTAAAAAAATAACTAAGCTTATAAATTTATTTATCATCACATTATATATACTTCTCGTATATGATCAACACCTTAGAAAAATATATTAACTTAAGCCTTAAAGTATAACTTAAGGTTTAAAATTATTGACAATTATCATCAACATGCTAAAAATTTCTTAATTACGTAAGATTAGTGACATGCATGTATTATATTCTATCCATGTGAAGTTGACGCATGTTAATTGAAGTAATATATAAACTTTCTTTATAATTAGAATAATTTTCTGGTTGATTTGTCAAAGAGCATATAATATTACCAAAACTTAATCCTGGAATTATAGCTTTTTTAGAAAAGTGCTTTATTAATTTTTGGTTTTTTTTTATCCCATTATTGATTACTAGCATTTTACAAACATTACCATGCGTATTGAGTTGTATTCTTATTGTTTGAGATCGAGTGTATAGTCTTTACATACTGAAACTACTTACAAAAAAATTATATTTTTAAAAAGAATAAGTCAATAATCTTTAATTCGATGGTTTTTAATTAAATAAGCATGTTCTTTGTTTAAGTTCACCACTAGAGAGAAATTGTTCTTGTTCTTATTTCGCAATGCTAAACTAAATAAACTCCGTTCTTAAAGTTGCGAGTCAACATTAAAAATGGAAAAAAATTGTTACAAGAAAGAAAAATATAAATGTGGAGTAGGGTTGTGGGGTCTAATTAAAAATGAAAATAAAGTTGCAACATTGGAAGTGATTTTGACTTGAGTTGTTGGAATGTATAAACAAATATAAAATAATCAGTAGGGTCTATTTAAGAATGAAAAAGATGTTGTACCAATTATGATATTCTTTTTTTCATGGTTAACTAAGGTTATTTTATAGTCAAGTGTAATATGTATGCACCAACAATATAAAAATTTATACACATACATTATTCATTATTTATTTATATTATTTTTATTTTGAATTTAATGATGATTGAAAATGAATAAAAGCTAATATTGTGACAGTGTAAAAAAATTTACATTGTCGATACATACATACTTTTCTCTTTATAGTCAACGGATTATAATAAATTAATTCTTTCTAAAGTTTATTCTTCTAGAAAAAATATTAATCTCATGGATCCAATATTAATCTTCTAAACATCAACATTTGACTCGGTAAGATTTGGAAAATTCAACATGGCCTTATTCCACAAAATTTTCCAATATAATATTATTTCTTAACCTAATTATTGAATCTTTATATATATATATATATATATATATATATTTAATTGTTCAGTATTCTAATTTCTAATACTTATTTTTTGTTTGAACAGAACATGTGGTATATCTCCCAATCAGAATGATTTGCTAACTTTAGGAGAAAAAATGTAAATCTCCTCCATTAAAATGAATGAGAGTGTTTAGATAATTTGCTAAATGACGAAATTAATAATTAGTATATAAATATTAATATAGAAACTATTACATTATTCATGATTATTTACTGTATAGTAAGAATATAATATCGATGTATACATAATCAATACATTATCTACTATTTTTTTTATATTACTTATATTTAAAAGCCAATAATAACTAAATATGAATGATGAATAATAAAATAACAATATAAAAATATCTTTATATTTTTTTCTCCTACTCATGAAACAAATTATGTGGTAGGTGAGGATGTGCTAATGCTATATCCTCTTATTATTATATCTTCATACTAATCTTCATACCGACAACAAATAAAATGACACATACTACTTATAATTCAATTTTTAATAAACAAATTATGTGGTAGGAGAATCAGTAGAAATATTTAGTAAAAGAATATCTTATTTTTTTTTTTAACGGTGGTTGCTTTTGGTTGGTGCAATTGTCACGTGTTATACACTACACGTGTTGCCACGTCATCCTTGTATTACATACCAACAAAAACTTAAATTTTTCGAGCGGAGTACATTTGCTGTACCAAAAAGTATGTTACTTCATGTATTACTATTTGTAATAGGTTGAAAAAATATATTTAAATTAAAATTTTAATAATTAATTATTTTTTTGATCAATTAGAAAGAGAAGCACATGTGTCACAATGTTTTCTGACAACACCTTTTTAACGTAACTTTAAGACAACTAAAGTTTCAACCTCCTTTTGTTTTTTCTCACCAAACCCTCGAAACAAAACCTACCCTTCTTTCTTTCTCCACTTTCAATTCTTTGGACCTTGTTTTTCAATGCACTAGTCCTACAAAAAACTCATCTTTTTTGCACTGCTACTAATTACAAACACAACAAACCCTTCAAACTTAGAAATGATTATATGAATCTTTGTTTGATATTATTATTATTATTTTTCAACATGGCTGCTACAATTTCAGCACCATCTTTGTTTCATTCCACATCAAGAAAATCTTCTTCTTTTTCACGTTCTTTAGCACCCCATTTGAGTTTTATTAGTTTTAGAAACACCAAGTTAGGATTTGAGTCCAAAACCTTATCAAAAAGGTTGGAATGGATAGGGAAAAGAAGGAGAAAATGGAGTGTGATAACTTGCACTGCAGAAGGAATAGGAAAAGAAGAAGGTGTTGTTAGTGTAACTATACCAGAGAGGTTCAAAGTGGTGTTTTTGGTAGCATGTATTATGTGTCTTTGTAATGCTGACCGTGTTGTTATGTCTGTTGCTATTGTTCCTCTAGCAGCCAAATATGGTTGGTCCAATTCTTTTCTTGGCATTGTTCAGGTACTATAATACTCCCACATTGTTTTAAATTGCGGTTGTAGTCGCCGGAAAATATGATTGATAGATGGTGATGCCACTGTGGTAGTAGTGAACATCACTTGGCTTCGATCATGCATAAAAGGACATAACATATATAACAATAACCGAGCTTTTATCCTACTAGGTGGAGTTACATGTATCGAACGATACTATAATGCTTTATCGGAATATATAAAGAAGTAGGAAGATATAGTCAAGGACTTGGAAAAAAATATTATTTTTTCTATGGAATCATAGTATTATCGTCATTATTAATTTAAAAAAGTAATTTTAATCACTCATATTTACAAATATATTGCCTCACTTTTGCATAATTTTCAATCATCACTCATCACCTCACATTTATATAGTTTTCTTTTTAATATCCTATCATAGTTGATTTCACTTCATTTGATTATGCTAACTATGGTTATGTGTCAAAAGAATTTTCATGATAGAGCTACATGGATCGAGCAATTCCATACTGCTCTATCGTAAATCATGTTTACTGACAAAACACTTCTAACATAAAGTTCATGCCTCCTGCATTATCAGTCATCATTCCTATGGGGATACATATTCTCTTCTGTGATTGGAGGAGCTTTGGTAGATAGATATGGAGGAAAAAGGGTTATGGCTTGGGGTGCATTTTTATGGTCTTTGGCAACTCTTCTTACCCCTTTGGCGGCCAACCATTCAACAACGGCGTTATTGGTGGTTCGTGCTCTCTTCGGACTAGCCGAAGGTGTTGCTCTTCCATCCATGAGCACTCTCTTATCAAGGTGATTCCTCTAGAATACTCTAGGACATAAATCACATAATACTGCATTATTAGTAGCTTGATATCTTTTTTTGATGAATATAGTAAGATCCCAACCTTGGAATCCAAGTAATCAAGATTTGAGCACTACAAGGTTGTAAAATCATGATTCAAATCGTGAATCGCTAGGCTGTTTTCGGATTGCGACTGTAAATCATATCTAATCGAAAGGTTCATAGACACAACGAAAAAAATAACTTGAAATATATCATATTGATGATGTATTATGTATATATTATATACTTACTATACATGAATATATGTATCATTTTCTGCTATGCTTAATCTAAGGCTATGCATATACAAATCGATTTTCTTGTCTGCTTAACCGTTGTCATTGTTAAACTTTCAATTTCTTATCAATATTGAAGCAAGATGTTACGGTCTTAACAACATTCTTCTTTTATAACTTATGAGCATCTCATCTTGTTAATGTCGATCTAGTTATATCGAAAATAAAAAGCTGATATAATGCTCATCTTTGAGTAGGTGGTTTCCAAGTAATGAAAGGGCAACTGCAATCGGAATTTCGATGGCTGGATTTCATCTTGGCAATGTCGTAGGCTTGTTGTTAACACCAGTTATGTTGTCAACTATTGGTGTTTCCGGTCCTTTTATCTTATTCTGTGCTATTGGATTGCTCTGGTTGATGACATGGGCATACCGAGTTACCGATGATCCTATCGAAAGTAATTTCATATGCAGATCAGAAATAAGATTAATCCAAGCTGGGAAAAGTGATTCTCCTAAAAAAAGTAGCAACTATCCTCCTCTAGGCCTTCTGTTATCAAAATTACCATCATGGGCTATAATATTTGCCAATGCAACTAATAATTGGGTGAGTTCTATTTTCTTTTCGAGCGAAAATATCGACTTTCTATCAAGAATCCGATTTTAGACAGCATTACTAATCTTGACCTTGATTAATTTTGCAGGGGTACTTTGTTCTCCTCTCATGGATGCCAGTTTATTTCAAAAGCGTAATTACTTTCTTAACTTCTTAATATTTATATTGATGAACAGCTTCGTATTTTTTTAATCGTGCATTGTTCGGAAAATATAATGGAGAATTGGAGATTACCTAGTGGGTATTTAGCTATAGATCTCTTCATGACAATGCCGGTTCGGATGGTTTGCGTCAGATTCATTCATTGACAATGATGATATTAATTATCGAAAGTTACAAGTGAACTAGAATTTATTTTCCTGTCCTTTTTGTCAATTCGTGTTCCGAGGGTTGATCCTACAAATATGTCATTAATATTCAAATAATCGTGGTGCCGGAAGCCGGCAACTTTCAATCATGGCTTATTTTTTTGCTTCTTTCTGTAGGTATATAATGTGAACTTGAAACAGGCTGCTTGGTTTAGTGCAGTTCCATGGGCAACAATGGCGATTTCGGGTTATCTAGCTGGTTCTATATCAGACTCCTTAATCAATGCCGGGTACCCAACAACAATTGTCCGAAAAGTTATGCAGGTAACTCTTTCAGCACCATCATACAAAAGGATGTACTTATATTTTGATTGTGTGTGTATGCCAATTACATAGCCAAAATAAGAAACATTACTAAGATGTGAAAACTAGACACGCAAATAAATATTTTACATCGAAGCAATCGGAAATTACATTAGCCGTCTACTGCATAATGCAACTCTCATCTTTTATCTGGATTTGTGACCAACTATGTATAAATTCGGAATAAAGCACGACATACGAAGATTTAAGCAAAATTAGAGATCAATATCTAAAGGAATTCATATTAATAGATTGAGATTATTTCCTTATTCATGTTGACTTCTAGTAATGTATATCTAAGCACAAAGGATCTGCAACTGATTACAGTAGTCTGATTCGTACTCGGTAAATTACAGACCATCGGATTCATTGGGCCGGCAGTAGCCTTGCTTTGCTTGAACTTTGCCAATACACCAGCAATTGCGGCTATGCTCATGACTGCAGCTTTGAGCTTGAGTTCATTCAGCCAGGCTGGCTTTATGCTCAACATACAAGTAAGCTCAACTCACAAAATATGGACATTTTTAGATAAACTTACAAATACGTTATTACGGCCTTAAACTCACACCTTTTACATTTTTACACGATCAGGACATCGCTCCTCAATATGCTGGAATCCTACACGGTAAGAACTCGACCAAATTTGTAGTAAGAAATAGCAAACTTATGTGTCGTTGTCGTTCTCTCCGTGCTTGTCGCGCAGTTTTTTCCGTAACAATAACAATACTACTATTACAGGAATCTCAAATTCTGCTGGAACTTTAGCAGCTATCATAAGCACAATTGGAACTGGTTATTTTGTGCAATGGCTAGGATCATTTCAAGCATTCTTAACTTTAACAGCATGTCTCTACTTTGTCACAACCATTTTTTGGAATCTTTTCGCCACCGGTGAACAAGTTTTCTGATTTCTTCCCATTCCAACACCTTGGTCATGTTAGCCACAGGTTGAAATTTGAGTTATCTTCTGCTAAGAATGAATGAAGAACATTTTTCCTTGTTGCTTGTCATGCATAGTTTCATGGCTCCCTCATTTAGAATATGTAACAAATATCGGATTCGGCGTAATACATATCGACTCTTTAGAAAAGAAGTCTTATAATAATGTAAAAAGTAATAAACTATATTGAACCAGATATGTTATATCAGAACCAGTATCATGAACCATTTAATTACGATTACACTTATAGCAACTTTTCTCTTTATGATGTTAATGGTTATGTTGTTGCATTTTTCTTGCAATTTGTATATAACAACATAAGTTTATAATGTCCAATTTTAAATAAGTAAAATTTTATATTCTCTAATAACATATTTCATAAATTAAATATTCTTCCTTGGTGTTGATCGAGTTGGTTAGAATCAGGATATCTTTGCTGAATCCAGGCAATAGTTGACATTGGATTGCCTTGAGTGAGTATCTAAAAAAGGATTCTGACACTCAAGTCAATATAAGTGTATGATTTTAAAAAAATAAAGTAGAGTGAGAATGCTTGTCATTTCTTGATGAGTGACTTCACCTATTCATATTGAATAACTAAAGATATTCTCTCATAGTAATTGTAATATACCGATGTAGAGTGGTCAACACTCTAAGAGGAGGTCTGTCGTTATTGTAGATGACGTGACCTTGTCTTTTCCAGCCTATCAAATTGGCATTGATGTAGATTTAGACTACTTTTGTTGTGTGAGTAAGGTGAATCGACTCATATGACATAACTTTGCCTTTGGCGCGAAAGAAGGTTTTTTGACATTGCGGGTGCTAACTTATCAATGTCATATCGTTGTTGTCCTTTCCTCTAGCTAAGCTGACTTTTTGGATATGATCGACAATCATATAAACTAAATGTTGTCTATTTAATAATTGATCTCATTCTTAATGTTCAACGGTTCAATCCATCTTTAAAACTTGATGGGTATAAATAATATTATAATGATTGGTAATACAAATTTCCAAAAAAGAAAAACTATCTTAAATTTTTTATATTTTCAGATATTGCTAACTAGACCTTTTGAGATCAATTTCTTTTTTTTTCTTTTTATTTATTAACATAACATACTTTATTCTCCAGAACAAATATTTGTTAGACTTTAATTTTTAATATTATTTTTATCTCACTCATATATAGAAAATAGTTTATGTATAAATATTGTGCAAATTACGTAACCTATCAATATATACTAATTATCATCAACCTCTTAAACATGGAGTAATACACATAAATGACATCTTGTATTTACCATTTAAAAAGGAGTACAATATCTATATAAATAATAGATCAAACTTTTTATTTATAATTAATGTATTATCCACTATTTATTTATATTTAATAGTTAATAACAACTAATTATAAATGATAAATAATATAATACAATAATAAAATAAAAAAACTCATACAATATTAATACATATATTTTTCTATAAAAAATGTTTAAGCCAATAATACATAAATATTAAAGTGAAAAAAATATTTTAATTTATTATTATTTAGTAATTATCTATGAAATTTTCAAAACGTAAAAACACATAAATAAAGTAAAACGTGGATGAAAAAAATATTCATTAGGAGAATTAGCCTCACCTATAGATATTTCCGATTGAGACAAAATTGTTTCAGACACAAGGATTACATGTGAGAAACAAAAAAACACAAAATCAAGAAATAAACCACAAAAGGGACAACAAAGCTTCACCTTGAAGTGTCCTTCACATAATCAATTCAGCTACAAAACAATCCCTTCACAAAACCACAAACGCTTCCACCCACAAATATTCTTTTCATTTTTTGTCTTCTTTTCCAGAAACTCACACCCTTTAAAAACTTCACCTTTTTTCTAAATTGGGTTTTCAAAAAAATCTGATTTTTAATTTTTTATGTGTTCCGTAACCCTCTGAATTATAGGCTCACGTATCTTTGAGTTTTTCAGCTTTTTATAAACTGGGTTTTCAAAAAAATCTGATTTTTATGTGTTCTGTGAAGCAATGAATTTTAAGAGCTTGGAAGATTTTTGGGCTTTTTACATGAACCAACATTCAAAGGCATCAACAAGGCGTTGGCACTTTGTGGGAACACTTTTCAGTATTCTGTTTTTGCTTTGTTCAGTTTTCTTCAGTTGGTGGTTTTTGTTCTTTGCACCTTTTGTTGGGTATGGTTGTGCATGGTATAGTCATTTCTTTGTTGAAGGGAATGTTCCAGCCACTTTTGGACACCCTTTTTGGTCATTCTTATGTGATTTCAAGATGTTTGGTTTAATGCTTACTGGTCAAATGGATAGAGAGATCAAGAGGCTTGGAAAAAGACCTGTGCTTCAAGTTTTCTGATTTCCTTGTTAGCTTGTTTGGCTCATTGTTCTTTGAGGTGAATTTCCATCTAAAGTTTCGAGTTTTCATGTGTATTTTGGTTTAATAATGATATGTTTAGTAGTTTTTTTCTTGGTAGCAATTGTTTTTTGTGATTGATCTATTTGGCTTTGGATGATTTTGCTGAAATGTTATAGCTGAAATAGTTATTAGGAGCCGTGTATGTAGCACATATGTTATGTAGATCATCATCTTAGTTAGTATTACAAAGCTTTTTTTAAGGAAAACCTGGTACGCGATAGTTGGAATTGAAAGTTCGGTATGTGGTAGAGTGAACCTAGTAACTATGAGCTGAATGAACACAATGTGTGTGTGAGAGTGGGATTTGGCTACTTGTTGGATTGAATGACTTTGATTCGACATCATTGCTGAACAAAGTCATGAGGTGAGGGGAATTAGATTAGAGGAATATAGTTTCTATGAGGGTGAGCCTTGGCGCAACGGTAAGGTTGTTGCGGTTCCGAATCTCGGAAACGACCTTTCCACTTGCAGGGTAAGCCTACTCACGTTTGCCCTCCCCAGACTCCACCAGGAGGGAGGTTCATGCATTGAGCTGCTTTTTAGTAAACTGAATTCTGAAGACAAACATTCACACACGAAAACATCGAAAGATGTAGAGAAGAGGAAAAAGTATGAAGAAGAGATTTTGTGATTTTAATCTGAATTGGTTCACTTGGATCTTTGTTGCCCTTATAGGCTACTTAGAAAACTCTAGAGTCGACTCAATTAAGCTTAACTCCTTGAAACTAATGGAGAATAAACTCTAGGTGACTTATTGGAAATACAAAGAATAAAATTAACTTAGAAGATAGATGAATCATGAATCTAAAAGAAAACAAATGAACCTTGAAATTAGATAACATTATTTTTCCAAAAAATCATCTTTGCCATTTCGAGTAGTGTGCCCTATCTCAAAACAGAATTCGGGGTTGTTCTCATAGAAGCAACTCTAGTAAACCATATCCCAAATGTGATCATTGCCACTGTTTGGGCCATACCCTTGACAAGTGTTGAGGCATTACATAGTTGAACCGACAAATGTTTCAGATTATTGCATTGAACACACTTGAGTTCTCGGACCAACCTAAAGCTTCTTTGGCTAACTATGCAGATTTTTTGAAGTGGTTTGAACAACATCAGTCCTCTGGATCCGTTGCCTCGGTTTTGCACATTAGTAATTCAGTTGTTTGTGTCTCAGTTACTATCCCATGCTCTTCATTCTTCTGCAGTTCTGCATTTAACTTCATCTTTGATATTATGTAGCCCTTTCTTTTGCCGACAGGTTCATGTAGATCTCTTTTTTTTGGCAGAATCTTTGTTACCGTGTTTTCAACTTTGTTTAGGAGGAATCACTTTTTTTCGATTAGTTTTCTATCTGTACTTACGAGCTTTTTCAGGATCTAGTTCAGTATGTTTAGATTGTCTATAAGACTAAATCCTGTTATGAGGCTTATAGGAAGTTGTAGAGTCCTTCATTCCATTTTCCTCGTATATGTTCGTCATCTGTTCAGTTTAGTTCATATATGATTTTGAAATTCGAAGTCTCTCAGACCGACGCCGGTGCAGGAAATATTGATGTGCCGATGCATTCATTCAAAGTGAACGTTATCAGCGGGAAGATGGCGCGTTGTTGCTGGCTTACAAATCTTTTAGGAGAATGCTTGTGATGTTCAAAAATCATTACTTTGGAGTGTAAGACCAATCAAGTGAAATTTTAGTCATGGATATGTCTTTTGCTATAATATATATGATCTATATACATTGAAAGTTGAAACATTTGTTACTATTTGATTGTTCCCATCTGAGAGATCTACAATAGTTCACTGTGCTCTCTTTACAAGCTTTATATCACACATAAATTCAGGTGCACATCTACTATCCCACAAATTGTATCACTGCATGTGCCATCAGCCGTGGTTAGTTAGAAAAATAGTTAATTATTAATTTATTAACTTGAATACATTTTTTCGACCAATCACAGACTGGTGATATATGTAGTGACACAATTTGTGGGACGACTGATGTGCTCCCCATAAATCCTTAAATAATGATTTATGATATAACATTATGACATTCGATTCATTAATTGATCCTACATAGTGGAACTAAGATTTGATTGTTGTTGTTTTTGTTTCAAAAGTTTTTTACACAAGTAAAATTGTAATTTTTTTTATATAACCAAGAATATTCCTTCACTTAGCTGCATATTCCAAACTCAAATTGTATCAAATTTTCCAAACTCAAATTGTATCAAATTTTCTAAACTCAGATGTTACTTGATCCAAGTGACAAGAAATGGTTTACCATCTATGATTTTGATTAATTTGATGATCTCAATTCTCAAAATTGGTTCAATTAGCACACAACAAAGGATCTTATACACATGCACACTACATTATGTATTAGCACTGCCATTATATTTACAATGATTCATTTAATTCAGACATTGCTACAGTACAAGGCAACAATAAAGTGGTAAATAGTTTAATACTTTCCAAAACTTGTAACACCATACCATTCCCTTAAAACACAAAAAATGTTCGAGACTCCCAATTACTGAGGTTTGAAGATGATAGATATATATATAGCCTTATCCGTGCAAACAGAAACATTATTTTCAGAATTTGAACTAATGATCTCATGGTCACTATTTAGGTAGATATAACATTAGAACAATCACTCTTGCAAGTAACACAACTTCATATTATTAGGTTCATGAAGCTCAAGCAATGTATACAATGTTCATCTAAATCTATAAAGGGAGTAACTCACATTTTAATTTAAAAAACTACAGAAAACAAAACAAAAAGAAAGGAAAAAGGTAACATATAAGTCCTTCTAAAATTAACTGCAACATTCTGACTCAAACAAATACAGAAAAGTTTTAACTTTTATTCCCACTTCTGGTCTTCTGTTGGAAGATGATAGAAAAATTTCAACCCACAAAATTTGATTCCAAGAAAGACATTGGTGTTGTTTCCACATTGATTCACCAGTGTTACATGAGCAGCATGCTGATAGAAAGAGATATTCCAGTTATTAAAGGGCAAAACTTTAATTGAAGGGTAAACTAAAATGACACATAACGAAACTAATTATAAATCTAATCTTATTTATTCATTGCAAACATTGTTGATTCCAAAATCACATAAAATCATCTAAAAGGGTCATTTGGAAGGGCTTATTGAGGCTTATCTTATCATATAAGCACTGAATTAGTGTTTGAAAGAGCTTATGAAAATAGTTTATGACCTTCCTGTAAGTACTTCTAGGTTTATTTCAATTAGTTTCTCTAAGAAGCTTATCGAAAAATGCGAAAAATAGCTTATAGGAAGGTCATAAGCTATCGTGTAATAAAACATGCCCTAAAAAGTTTATTTGGACATGAGGATGTAGTTTTCAACCTCGGGATTGCTGCACATCATCAGGCATGCAATTTTGTTCAAGGGAAATACGAATTCGGAGGGTAAAACTACAACATAATGAACCCTAAATGGGTCAATGTTCTGAACATGCACTGATAAAACTACTTTTTGCATATTATGGGCGAACTCACATTAAGAAGTGTGGTTTGTGCCAACTTTCACTTTCAAGTCATCATTGGTGGGACTGTCTACTGTTTGATCTGCCGTTTTCAAACTTCCATTTTCGCTGGAAACTTTAGGCACCAGATTTTCATACTTCTCTTTTAAGCTGGACGAGTCAACGGTTTCAACAAGGCTCTGTTTAATTTGTTGCACCAAAGCATCAATTCTACTCTTTGAATCCACACCAGGTGTGTCTCGTGCCTTAGCAACTTCCAATTTCAATAACTCTATCTTGCTCTTAATATCTGATGAGTTCACTGAATTTTCAATTTCCTTTACTAAATCTTTGTTTAGTTCATCGATCTTTGAAATATACTCTGACAATGAAGACTCGTACCTTCCATCTCGTGCCTTTGATCCTACATACAGAAGATCTAAGCCAATTGACTTCAGAGCATTAGCTAACTGCAAGTCTACCTCTTTGTTAAACTCAACGATTTTCTTCTTCAACTCATCATCCAAATCACTTGGTGAGGATGCACCGGTACTTTCAATTTCAGCCTTTAATGTTTCAAAGTTTTCCTTTATACTAGGATTGTTTATGACATCATCGTATACTGTCTTCAATTTTTGATCCAATATAGCAGCCTCCTTGTTCTTCTCCGACATTTTCTTTACTTTTGATAATTCTTTCAACATGCTAAGCTTATTCTGCAGCTTGCCATAGTTTGGAGTGGCTGGCAAACCCTGCTCAAACTCTGCTTCTAGCCTTTCCATCTTATCCTTCAGCAATGGATCGATAAACTGGTTTTGTGAATTTGCTTTCGTAACTTCCTCCCTTAGTTTCGACATCCTGTCTGCCAACCCCATGGCTTTAACGGCCTCGGAGTACTCATGATGAACCTCCCTTGTCAGTTTCTTTATCATATCATCCAAATCAAGTTTTGGAGGCTCGGTAGGGGATCCCTTAGCTTCCAATATTTGTTGCTTCAGTTTCTGAACTTCAATCTCTATTTCGGCATCAGAAATCTTCTTAGGAGCGGGTATATCCTTCTTCTTCATGCTGAATTTCCTCTTAGGATCGATAGGAATGCCTTCCTGGAACCCACCAATCTTTCGAAACTTATCATGGCGATGTTTGAGTAGATCTTCTGTACTCAGTTTGCTAAGCTCCTACACAATGGATAAGCCGAAGTTCTAAATTAGCATATACTATAACATTTGATTTCAGAGGAACACTTGTTGCATGTTAAACTTACATCCATGGTTTCATTGATTGCATTTTTTATCTGTTGTGAGGTCCAAGCTGAATCTGCATGTGCACCGCCAAGTGGTTCCTATCGAAAGACAATGAAATTCTACTTAGATCCCATAAATAATAGTTATCATTCTATGTAAGTGTAACAATCTAAATTCTACATAGAAAAATTAAAATTGAAGCGGAAGTTACAAGGCATAAAAATGGTGTGTGTGTGTGTATTCAACTTTGCAAGCCATTTAGATGGTTTATGTGTGTGTATATGAATAGGACTTAAGAGCAAAAGGCATAAATTAATAGGGTTATTACAGGGATAACACCATCTGCGATTTCCAGTCTGCATAATTCGGAGGCCGTAATCTTCAGTTTCTCAGCAGCCTGCAATGAATACAAACAGAAGAAAGATAATTAAAAATGTATTATACGTTGAAAGAGTCTAGTGCCAGTGTTGTACATACCTTAGGAGCAGCTTTAGCACTCTTCCACAAGATTGCTGCACATGCCTCTGGACTAAATCGTGACAAAAAAAGAGATCAAACCAACAAAAATGTCAGAACAGGCATTTACAATTAGCAAAATGGTTAACAATAACACAAACACTCAATACTATCATATCTACACGTGAATGTGTAAGTATGTGTGGTTGATTCAGAGACGCAACCTGTATGATGGGTTATTTTGATTCCACCCGAAATCAAATGAAACAATCTATTTTCCCTTATTGGTAAAAGAAAGAATAGTACATAGGGCGAGGACGAGAGCGGGCACTAAAAGGAAGGGGAGGGACACATAAAAATTGTTTAGCTCAAAGGAGATTCTAAGTATATAACAGAAGTTTACCAGAATAATTGTCCCGTTATAATTGCATCACTAAATAATTAGAAGGATCTGTATAATCCGCAACTGGCAAACCAAATAATCATGTCCAGTACAGTTATGATCTATCATCCATCTATGTTAATATGAAAATATGAAAATTACAAGAGAATTGCAATCTGAAAACTTCAGCTATAGATATTTTGCAGAGTTAATATTGTTACAAACAAGCGCTACAAGATTAGCCTAACCTGGATAGGGTTTAAGAAAAAAATGCACATGATTAAAATAAATAGTTCAATACGATAACATATTGAAGTGATGGTGAATGGTTTAAGGAATGAAGTGAATGGTTAATGGTTTAAGAAACGGAGTGCAGGAGGTTGTGGGTTCGAGTCACACTCATAACAAATTTAAAAACAAAAAAGTTATAAGGTGGTTTGATGGTTATGGTGAATGATTGGAGCGAAGGAGGTTGAAGGTTCGAATCTCATCTACAACAAATACTAACATACTAACATTTACCGATAAAAAAAAGACAGGAAAATTAAATCACCTGGCAACATAGAAAACAGCATTTTCAAGCATTAGTAATTTATTTGCACATCCAATGGCAAGTGCACCACCAGAACCACCTTCTCCAATAACTATTGACAGAACCGGCACCTTCAGACCAAACATCGATCTCAAATTATGGGCAATCGCTTCACCCTGCATGCACGAAAAGCAATCAAATTGATTAACCTAGTAATAAAAGAGACAAAGAAGAATCTAAAGCATAACTTCGGCAACATACCTGGCCCAGTTCCTCTGATTTAAGGTCAGCATATGCCCCAGGCGTGTCAATGAAAGTAACTATTGGAAATCCATGATGATCGGCATACTCCATCAAGCGAAGAGCCTTCCGGTAACTGTTAGAATTGAAAATTTACTATCAATGTCAGATGCAGAGAAAATTGCTAGTCGCTAAACTTAATCAAATAAGTGAACAGGGTTCTTATCCTATCTTAAATCTATTCAAATTTCCAATACCAATTAGAGTTTCTAACTGACATACCCATGAGGAGTTGGCATCCCAAAGTTACGCTGAATGTTTTCTTTCGTATTTCTACCTTTTTGGTGACCAATGAACATGTATCTTCTACCATCTATAGTCCCTATGCCAGTAACAATAGCAGGGTCATCATAACCTTCCCGATCACCATGGAGTTCCACAAACTACAACATGAGGAACCATGAGATTTCGGTTATAGTAGTGGTTCAGTAACGATAAACCAGCTAACTAACTAAGTACTAAAAGAGACAATAACTAATACATTGAAGTGAAAAACAAGGATAAAATTTGGTAGACCTTTTCCGTTATGTTGAAGATATGATCGAGGAAAGTTGGCCTGTTAGGATGCCGTGCAATGTTGACCCGCTGTATAGGAGTCAGATGTGTATATAGATCCCTTAAAGCCTGAAATAATAACGGGAGCAGCGCAAGCATAAGACTTCTACCAATATTTTATGTTGAAGCCTTAAGGGTTAGGTGGAAAAGGTACCGGAATATATATTTGAATGATGAGACTTGAATATTTCTATTACAAAACATTAACTTTATACTTCTATTCATGCTAATAATCTAGGTTAAATACAAGGGCAGTGCAACTGGTACAAGCCCAAGTCAATAACACTTGCAACATATTAACAAAATAGTATTCTTTAGTCTTTAACATAGGATACCCTAATGTTATAATACTTACTAATTCACATAGTTACTAGAATACGAAGAAAAATATATTCAACAAAAAGGAAACGGTAATCATATCCAATTGCTTAGACAGTTAAACCTACATTTAAGCAACTAAGAAACCAAAGGGAATATAGGATTTGAGACAAGGGTATTGGCAACAGGAATAACATTCATGCTTAACTAATTCATGTGGGACACAACTAAAGTAGTGTGGCTTAAAATAAGTTACACTCATACTTCGGTTAAAGAAAAAGGGAGTCAGTCGGCCGACTTGAGTAGGTAAACAAAATCACCAATATTTGTTTCATGAGAACTACTAAAAAATTAGATTGAGCACATAATTCAATGTTCAATCCGATAATCAACATCAGTTTTCTCAACAATAACTCTGATTATATTATGACTGTCAAACCTGCTGGTACTTCGACTCCAATGAAAGAATCTGATCACTAAAATCCAGACCAGTTTCGTTCGCCATCTTCCGAACCTGTTTTCAACCATAAATAGCATTAGCATAAACTTGATGAATCAGAAAGACTCTCAGAACTAATTCTCAATTAAGGGAACAAAGAACACAGGCAGAGAGAGTAAACTAGAAATTACATCGATGATCTTCCTTTGCAGATCAATAAGAGGCTTTTCAAACTCCAAAGTGACAGGCTTCGGCTTCTCTTTGAGTGGCTTGAAAGGAGATAGATGACTTAGCACCCCACCTTTCACATTGGGATCCGGGTTATCAGGCCATGGATACTCATGCTTCTTCACCTTCCTCAACTTACATGAAACCGTAAAATCCCGTTTCTTCAAAACCAACCTTGCCCTTCCCAAGGTTCTCAAAGGGACACCACTGAAACCACTGGTTGAATTCCTCAGAAGATCCGAAGCTGAATTCCCGGTAAGATAAGCAACAGAAGAAGCAGCCATATCCTCCTCTTCCTAAATTCCTCAGCAAAAATCCTTCAAAACCCATAACAAGCACATGATAAAGGCTATAACTTTAAGAAAATATAAAGCAAAATCACCAAATCCCAGAAAGGAAATAACAAAAAGCTTTATCTCGATCCCATGGCAAAACCAATCTTTTCTATGATCCCATCAACTTAATTACTTAACTAAATTCCATTTTCATAAAATCTAAGCAACATTAAGCAAAAAAAAATTAGAAATTTCAATCAACCCAATGACCCATTCATTCAGTAACAACTACCAAAGTTATAAAATCTAAGCAACATTAAGAAAATCCAAAGCTTTATCTCGATCCAATAAAAAACAAATCTTTCTATGACCCCATCAGCTTAATTACTCAAATAATCACTATTTTCATAAAATCTAAGCAACATTAATTGAAAAAAAAATTGAAATTTCTAGAAACCCAATGAATCATGCATTCAGTAACAACTTCCAAAATAAAAAAATGAGTCGATTTTGTAAGAAAATTACCAGGTAGAAATGATGTGGGAGGGAATCTAGAGAAGAAAGATGAAGAATGTGGAATAATGAAAGAATGAGATTATGAAAGGTTAGAAAGAGTGAGAGGTAGAATGAAGAAGAAACCAATGTGGAGGCGATACTTCTTATGCCGTGTTTTTCTAATCTCCAAACTCCTGATTCATTGTTAAAATAAATATCAATAAACTTCAAATCTTCATACAAATTTCATAATAAATGTAGTTAAATTATTCATTTTTAATGTACCATAAACAATTTTTACTGTAAGACCCATTAACCCCATTAACACTAATTCTAGGATGATAATCAAAAGGTCAGGTCAATGGTTCGATTCTTAACAATGATACTTGTTGGGAGGAATCACACACCCTGAGAACTTTGTTTAAAAGGTGAAGATATATTCTTAGTAGAACAAAAAAAACAATTTTAACTTATATTTTAAATTTTTTATATTTTGGAAAGAAGTTGGTATACATACTTTTTTTAATGAATAAAATGAATATTCACTCCAATTTTTTTATATAAAATAAATTTAATTAAATGGATTAAATTCATTGAAAGTTGATATTTTATATAGAGTTTAAAATCTATGTACTGCAAGTGTAAAGTTTTTAGACTGTCGATACGTTAGTCACCAATGATGGATAATTTGCTAACAGTGTAAAAAACATTTATAATGTAAGTATATATATATTAAGTCATTTTATATATATCAAATTTACACAATGAATTATAATACTGAGGAAAAAAAATCTATTTATTATATGAATTTTATATATTATATAAAATTTGCTAACACATGAAAAGAACCATAATGATAAAAGTTGAGTTTAAAGAACAAGAATGACTTTTGATGATAAAATCATGGGTTTCACATAAAAAAATAATGACTTTGCATTCATGTGTTAGCTATAAATACAAGACCTTAAGCTTTTGGAAAACAACTTTTGTTGAGTAAGTTTTGAATATATGACTCTTGTCCAATGCAACAAATTGTCATTGTCACGTTCGTACCACCAATCTTCACAAGAGAATAAAATATCTTGTAAAGAGATAATTATTTTCTCTGATCACTAAAATCATGATAGAAATAATTTCGATGATAAATCAGTATCAAGTGAGAGAAGCATTCACATCCATGCATTGATTATAGATAGAAGAATTTAACTGAGGAAAATACTTTTGGTATAAGAAATTTTGATGTTCCAACTTTTAGCATATACAACTCTTTGCACATTAACTTCTAGAGACAACCTTTGGAAGAAAATTTTGTAGTGAAAAATCCTTCCTAATACTCCTAAGAAGGTTTTGATCATACAATTACTACTACCTTAAGAGAAAAAGGAAAGCTTTAAGTCTTAAGACTAATATGATTTGACACTTTTATCCTTAAAATATAATGATATAACATTTTCACTCCTATGTGTAAGTGTAAAAGTGATCACTTACTTCTCCACTAATGGATATAATCCTAACTCGATTACAATTAAAAGTAGCCTTAATACATGAAATTTCATTATCAATCAAAGGATTAAATCTAGCTAAGCTACTATAGATATATTAGCTACTAAAGAACATTTATTGAGTATTCACTATTTGAGTGTTACTCTTTGTAAATATTAGCCATTTTAATCATTTTAGATACTTTATATCACATGTAAGTGTAATTAGAAGCACTTAAAGGTTTAGCTAGAAAATAATACAAATTTTGTAGACCATAAAGAAGCTAGACTGAAAATAATATTGAGATTTTATCTTGAGGATAGGTATGAAAACATTAATTTGTAGTTCTTAAGGGTAAGAAAAATATGTATACACTAACAGTATAAGAGATTTTTATACTGTCATTATATCATCTACAATTCATTTTTTAATTTTCAATAACTTTTAAATAAAAGTAATACATATAAATAATATACTAACTATACATACATCTTTACATTATTATAACATACCTAGAAAAAACAATTCAAGTCCCTACGTATTTTCTTGTTGTTTATTCCATTTTAGTTAAGGTACAATAAGATTTTGTCGGTAAAAATGATAGGTATAACATTAAAAACCTATACTTATGGATAATTTTTGCCTAAAAAATTTATTCAAATCAATAGCGAGATTACCCCTAACATAGAGAGTGTCAATTATGACATTTTGAATTAAATAATCTATGGTGAATGAATTTCAATTTTTAATTTTTTTCTCTATAAAAATAAGTCGAGTTTATAATACAGATATATTGTTAAAACATATTTATATTGCAACTTTAAATTTATTTTTTAAAAAATAAACAAAAAGTATAAAATTTTATTGATACCACACAAGCACTAAAATGGTGTTATTTAGAGTCTTCTTCTCCATGTCTTCATCATGCTTCCACTAAAATTGTTTTTTTGTTACTCCTTTCGTTCAATATCTTTTGGCAAAAAAGAAAATAAAATGTCAAAATGTTCCATTCCAATAATATAAGATCCTCTTGGATCCACACGAAGACTAAAATGTGAAAGATTCAATTCTTGGGAGTCACACTTGTTAGGAGAAACATTCTTGGTGACTTGAAAGATAAACAATAAGCCCCACTAGCCTTGGCCACCAAAGCTATCAAGGTTATCATGCTGCTGCCACCCATAACTCTGACCATCATCATGTCCACCCTCACCGGAATAGTAACTCCGTTTCATATTTGACATGTGGGACGGTGGTGGGGGTGGTGGGAGAGCCACATGCTGTGGTGCCAATACACCTTTGGCATCTCTCGGATCCACTACCATACCACCCTGCCCTTGTTCGAAAGGTGCACCAGCCATTCCAGCATGCCAGGGTTGGGGATAATTTCCTGGAAAATTTGGGCCACTTGGGACACCGCCTTGTGGTAAACCGAGTAATGAACTCTTGTCCCCACCTATATCAGAAGTTGAGTCCTGCCTAGGAATATTATCGTAGGTGGCAGCATAAAATGGTTGACCTCTTTCCTGTGGGTAAGGAGGGTATCCGAACGGCATAGGAGGGTTCAGCATTGGGTTCGAAGTAACCTGTGCGGGGATGTTGGGAGGCTGGCCTGAGTGCATTGGTGGATGCTCTGAAATTTGGGTCTCTGGACCAACTGATTGCTGCCTGTCCGAAAACTGTGAAGTTTCTTGCGACGGATGGTGCATATCGAAACTTTGCTGATGCAAGCCCTGTTGAATACCTCCAAAGGAGCCAGAAGGGGTATCTGAAGGGTGATGTTGTTGACCAAAATATGGTGGCTTTGACTGCAAATTTGGCCTTGAAGGTGGTTGATCTCTTGGTGGTTGTCGAAGAGTTTTTTCTTCTTGATCATAGAGCTGGGGATTCAAACCGGGAGAAAAAACTGGTCTTTGGGGACCTCGAGCAGTGGAGTCTGAAGCTGTAGATTGCCTGACACTCTGCGCCTCTGACTCGTTTCCATCTTCTTTGTCTGCATTGGGTCGAAGAAGGCTAACATGTCTGTCTTGGATATGAGATTCAAAATCAGCCTTCTTCAGGAAAGATTTCAGACAGTGAGGAGCCGCGCATATGAGGATTCCTTCCATCATTTTGATTGTCTGAATCTTCTGGATTCGTTCGTCACACCTGTGTTCCAAGGAAGGTGAAAACCATTTCTTACGTACCCATCATGTCTTACAGAAAATAGAACTTTCAGAAATGGAAGACATAAAAATGCAAAACAAAACAAATCCCTGGCTCACAATGACATTTTTATTCCCCAAAAAGATATTTAAGGTGGACATAACTTCAGGGTCCCGAACACAAGGCAAGGAGTAGAAATGAATGAATAAACGGAATACCTGTTTACAATTACATACATATTTAAATATTTCTAGCATATAGGTTATTCGAAAGTAGAAAAGATAGTATTGTTATGCACTGCTTGCATACACATAACTCAGACATGTTCAAGTTGAAGTACTCGGAAAACATCATACTACAAAGTGAAGTCATATATGAATCTAGAGACTGGATTAAGATAGACAAAAGTCACTGTTCTTCTTCATTGTTTACCGTATGGAGATAAGAGAAGAAATATACTTACAGGTAGCACAATGAATCACTTCTAGCACAATCAAGACAGAAGGCATGATCACAAGGGCTCTGCAAGGCAATAAGCTTATTAATTTACAGAAAAACAACATTAAGGTAGTTCAAGAACATGCATGATCAGCAAGAAAAAGGCAAACAGTGTAACTAAATTGTAAATATCCTATATAGCACAAAAATAAAAAATTCAACTCGAAATCAACGACATAAAAGAATATACGGATTATATTAACATAAAAGCTTCAGTTAAAAAAATTATATGCACATGAAAGAGTAACGAGCTGCCCGCTCAAATCACAGATATTCACATAGTTTATACAAGGCAGATGTAAATGTTCATTCACACTACTCTTTTAACAAGAAGAGATCTCAAATTCTCAATTGAACAAAAAAGTCCACATGTATAATTAGTCACCACGTACCAGTCGTCCATAGATAGAGATTGGGAAATCACAACGAACACAGAAATGGACTCGCTCACCAAGCTGGCGGCGGGATCTACGTCCCAATGTCCTAACAAGGGAAACAGCAGTAGCCCCTCCAATGCCCTTTGCAACAGGGAGATCAGCAAGGACTAGATGGTCTGGGCAGGCAACCATGACAGTCTCCGCAAGTGACAGCTTCGCCCCTGCTGACCCTTCCGTGGCACGTGCCTTACTAAGCCGAATCTGAAGCATATTTTTCAATCAAGTTCTTGTCTCAGATATCAAACTCTTCAATGCAGTACTTCAAACTGGATATAGAATTATAGCAAAATATGCCTCCTCCTCCTCCTCCTCCTTCATCAAATCAATATAAAGGAAACAATTTCAGATTTAAAAACAGAAAAATGATGAACAACAAATAAGCGAAGCGTATATAGAGTAAACCCTCAGATTGGTCACTGAAGGATGTATCGCTCTTCACTTAGTCCCTGAAAGCGTAAAGTATTCAGTTAATTCGGTCATTTTTAAGGGCACGATTCGACGACTTATCATAACGACCAATTTGAATGAGATTATTTTACACTTTCAGGAGTAAATTGAGTTTTTATTTTTATTTTGGGGGGTTTTGAATTTGAGGGTTTTCTTCTTCTAGGGTTTAATGTGAACAACGCCTCATCTTTCAGACACCAATCTGAGGGTTTATTCCAACAAATAATGGAAACAAAAAGTACAAAAAAATAAATTAAAATAAAATCAACATTCACTATGTATTCTGGTACATCAAAACAATAACTTAGAAACATGAAGGGAACCCAATGAAATCAATAAAAAATATATTTTGAAATTCATAAAAATAACATAAACAAGAACCCCATGAAACCAAAGGAATTTGAGCATCAACAAGTTAACATTTTTGGATAAAAAAAGTGGACCCAGATTCAGTGACACTAATACCTAGGTTAATCCCAATTAAACCCTAAATTTTCAAAAGAGAAATTGAAAAAAAAAAAAGAATTGATAAAGAACAAGTAATTGAAATGAAGAAACTAACTTGAAGTGAACTGAATGTAGCAATTTTCACTCTCAGAAAAAGAATGGCAATGCTTCGCTTTCTGCGATTGCGAATTTGAGAGGTTGCGACCCAATGCTGCAAGAAGAACAATTTTTTTTTTTTTTTGCGAATTAAAAATGAATAATATTTTTTTAAATGATTCATATTTATTCCCCTTAAGTAAAGTATATCTGGACTTCAAGTTTTTAGATAGAAAAAATAATCGTTGTAAGAGGTAGCCAAACTGCCTGCTTGGATATAATTGTCTTCAGTACGAGAATACAATTGTAAAACCAAAATAAATTATAAATTAAAAAGACGTTGGTGTAATAGTGTAAGGTTCCACTGGACTCCCAAGATTGAGAGTTTAATTATTGAGAGTGACAATTATTAAGATGGATAGACACAAACTCCGAAATGATTACTTCCTTAACAAAAAATGTAAGGAAATACTTGTACCAAAAAAATAAAAATATATAAGTAGATTTTAGATAACATTTTTAATTTTTTGTTTGCAATTTGCCATTTTCATTAACTTCTATGCGTTTTAGGTTTTAGTATGAGTATAAGAAGGGTTATTAAAACCGTACCGGTTATCAAACCGGTTAGGGTACAGGTATAGTGGTACAGTGGTTCAACCAGTGGTTCAGTAATTAAAACGCATGCCGGTTAAACCGGACATACCTACTTATATTTATATATATAAACCTATAACAAAAAAAATTCCAAATAGGTAGCTCAAATTTATAATCAATAAATAACTTTAAGTCTTTAACAAATTCAAAGTCTAAATTAAAAAACATATATCAATCCAAAAGTATCACTTAACCCACAAAATATAAATAAATGACATAACTTCACAACTCACTCTATAAAACAAATAAATTTGGAGTTTTAACATTTAACATTAAGGAGTCAAAGTTATCTTCTATGAATATTATATTTTTATACCAAATCCTATATGAACTATCTTCAGACAGTACTCCAAGATTACACAATGTCACTGAGATTACACACGAATGTTATGAACCAAAATGTGTAATCTAAGTATGCTTTGGAAGCATATGCCTTGAAGTGTTGAAGAAGAGTCGGAAAGATGGATCACCTTATAATGGATTTTTAAGTTTTTAAAAAAAAATATATATATATATATATATATGTATAAACCAACCGGTTTAGTAAAATACCGGCCGGTTCACCGGTTTTGATACTTGACCGGTTTAACACCTGT
>NC_032015.1:18763837-18810767 GCF_001865875.1 Lupinus angustifolius | reverse complement strand
ATGTGTCTTGAAGTGTTGAAGAAGGGTTGGAAAGATGGGTCATCCTTGTAATGAGTTTTTAAGTTTTTAAAAAAAAATAATATATGTGTATAAACCGACCGGTTTAGTAAAATACCGGCCGGTTCACCGGTTTTGATACTTGACCGGTTTAACACCTGTACCGTACCGGTTAGGGGCCCGGTTCACCGGTTTTCCGGTTGAACCGGCCGGTACGATACGGTTTTTATAACTATGGTTAATATGTCTGCAACTTCATCAAGGCTCGGTACATATTAGACTTACAAGATAGTTTGCATAGACTTTTCTTTTACAAAAAAAATAGGTCAAGTTCAGTATATTTTTATCATGAAATATAGTAAACTCTTGAATCATGATAGGGCTTATTCATGTGGCAATAATATTGTCAAAACAAATAATCCGTGAGAAGATAATTGACGTAGAAACAAAGAGTTGTCACATGTAGTACATTTAAAATCAAATTGCATAAGAATGTCTTTGAGTTGTCATAATTATTCAAAATAAGATATTGACTACAATTGAAAAATCCTTCAAATATTGCTCGTAGAGCTTGTTTGAGACTATAAATGGCATTGCCCAAATTACATACTAATGATTTATTCTAATGCTCGAAATCAAGTTGTTGCTTAACCTATATCTCATCTACATTAGTATTTAGACCGGAGAAAGTTTGTACAAGGAGTGGTTGGTTGTTACAACAATATCCTTTGATAATTCAAAATAGGAATAAATTAAAGGAAATCAATTAGATTTTATATATTTTCCTACAAAATAATGAAGTGATGGACCTACCTGTAATTGTGAAATTATCGATAACTATTACAAGTAAAAGTGTATCTCCTCAAAACAAGGTACAATAAGTATGGTGAAGCAAAAGAAATGGAAAGGTTTGAAACCCTGGAAGAATGTAAAAATTTCACTTTGTATATGAATACATACCCTTCCCCACATCGAAATTGAAATATCTCAATCCCATGTAAATCAATATAGCAAATCAATTCCGTTATAGCTCAATAGGAGTGATCTATCAAACAACCATGAATATTGAGAAAATTCCTCCAACTATCTTAGATTCCTAGATGAACTTCAACTCTTAGATTCTCCCTCTAAATCTAGTTGCCCCCCTTAGATTCTCACTCTAAATCTAGTTATTCCCCCACTTTACGTGTCAAGTTAGTTGACGATTAAGTGAGTAAGTTAATAGTCGAGTATGATGGAAAACCCTAAAAGTGGAAGTTGTTGAGATCGGAGATACTTATCTCTTTAGGAAAATGTTATAATGTTTAAGACTTATTCTTCTTTCTCAAATATGATTCTAATGATTGAATTCAAAGACTTTAAAATCATTTCAAAAAATATCATGGAGTAGCTAAAGTTATAGGCAAAAGATAAGTGAAGGAAATATTAAAAGATCTAACATGTTGTTCTCTTTATTACATAAAATGATACTGAAATTGAGAAGGCAAAAGTATTTTGGAGTCACATTGGCTATAATCTTGTCTATATTGTTAAAGCACATGAACATTTAGTAGAACTTCAGGCTAGCTTTGCATGTTTGTTACTTGCTACATAGTATTTAAGCTTGTGATGTTTATCCTTAATTCATAACATTAAAAACTTCTTTGGGGACCATGAAATGTCAATGCTTTAGTTCCAACGAAAAGATTATCCTCTTGGCTTACTATTAAGCGGAGGGATCTACTTACTCCAACTCCTCATCTTAATTATCAATTTTAGGAAAATTCAATAATTTGAATTACTGAGTAAATCTAAATTATTGGATTTCTCTAGAATTGATGGTTAGGATGAGGAGTAACTAAATCCATCCTCTTTCACGATTTTAATGAAATAATATTGCCAATAGATTAGAGGGGTGACTCCTTTTCTTATTTTTAGCTAGAGGATTTTGTAGAATGCTAGAACATTGGTACAAATAATCATTTGATGGAAGGAAAATGACATTTGCAACAAAATGTTTAGGGGAATAGATATTTATCTAGGGATAAAAATAGAGTCGGGCGGATATGAGTAGTGTTTTCCCATTCCCAAACCCACAATATTTGCGGGTAGCGGGTATTCGCGATACCCAATGAGTTTTTAATTATATATTCATATATTATGTAATAATCAATATGTAAAAAATTTATTTACATAAATAATAATGTATTTATATGATAAATTTATGATTACAATGAAATAAATATAATTTATTATGAATTATTAATAAAATATATAATATGTAATCTTAAAATAATAAAAAATTATAATATATAAAAAATTAATTAAAAAATTAAATTTTAAATATGTGAGTACCCGTAGGGTAGGTATCATAGAACTTGCTTCCACTTGTAAGCTATTAATACGGGTACTCGTTATGAGTATTTCTACGGATACCGACGGATCAAGTTTTTTTGGTCATCCATGTTGATTTATCAAAAAAGCTTTGCAATGCTATGGCAAATCAACAATGACTCATGGAATACCTAGAAGCTTATGTTAAAAGCCATTTTATTTTTTATTATAATCTTCGATTCTATATATTTGAGTTACAATCTATCACAACCAAATCATTATCAGGAAAAGCTTCACTAATACTTATCATCAAGATAAAAATGAGTGAAGTTTAGGAACACACAAATATGGTATTTTTTACATGCTCAAACTGTTATTAGAAGAAAGAAGAGTAAATTAAAGTCCACATTTTAAATTATCCAAACAAGCTAAGATATGTGACATAGATGAAGAAATTTTAAGGGAATAAGCATATAAATTTGATTCAACATGTTTAAAGAGAAAGTGTTTGGATCTTTAAAACAATGAAATCTTATAAAGTCCTACAATGAAATCATTTTTTTCAAGTAGTTTTGGCATGCATGTCTTTGGTGATGATTTTTAGCCTTAGTTAAGGATGTTTTTTCTATTAGATGGTTTGATATCATCATAGTGAAGACCTTCATTGTGCTTTAGTTATCATATTTCCTATGATTAATAATTATTTTTAAAAACAATCCATCTTGCGAGTTTACTACTACATTTAAAACCATGTTGCAATTTTATGATAAATTAATATTTTTAATTTTTGTGTGTTCTTAATATTTTTATTTAAAAAAATTTATTGTGCCCTTAATATTTTCACATAGATATCCAAAAACCTCATACTCTAAATACTAAACCAATTAGGAAGGTATGCACGCATGGTAATTTGTTCCCAAATGCTAAAATTTTAACCAATTAGGAATGTTATTAAGAACATATATGATAATTTATTCCCAAAAGCTAAAACTCTTATTTAGATTTTGATAAATAAATAGTTTTCCCTATTAAGAATTCATGCATATATATCAAAATGATTCAATATTCATGTTAGTTATATACAATATAAATTTAATTCAAATTAGATTATGATTTTAGTTCATGTTGGACTAAATTGGCTTGTTTTAACACAATGATGCACAAATCTTTTCCCTTTTATTCTTTCATTTTGTAGGAAAAATTGTATTTGAATGTAATCTTTTTTTACTTCTTGTTCCTTTAATACATCCTTTTACTTATAAGGAATGTGTACATGGAAGGACAATGTATAACTTTTCTTATTACATATAGTTAGAAATGATATATTTTCTAGAAATAGTTAAGAATATATATAATGACACTGAAAATACATAATAATTGTTGCAAAATCTATAAATATATTCGAATTTGATAAAAACGAATTAGTTTTCTAATTAGAATATCATACATATCCAAATTAGTAGGAAAGTGTACGAATATGGTATAGTATCTTTTCATAAAATGCAAAACCACAAAATTGGAAAATTAATATGTTGACCTTTATTGGGTAGATCGTATGTAATACCCATGATGGCACCTCTTGGGTAGATCGTATGTATTAATATGTGCAAAATTTATCTTAGATGATTGGATTAATTGAATATTTTAAGTATACATAAATATCATTTATATTATGTCTAGGATTAAAATAGTTTAACAATTCTTGTTACATTACTTTTATATCATTCCAAATATAAAAAGGAGAAAAGAGCAAGATTCTTGTAACTAAAACATGTGTCTACACACAAAGATGAATTTGTTGAGAGCAACAACTAGGCTTAATGAGAATTTCGATGAGCAGAAAACTCAAAATTAACACAATTACTCGAAATCAGCTAGTTCTGAACAAAATTGTTAGAGATATGCGAGCTAAAAATATGAGAAATATGGAAATAGAAGGAGGAAATTATGATGAAAATAAGGATTACAAACAACCTTCTACACATTTCAAAGAAGAAATGAAAAATGATCTCGCATTGAAGGCATTGATTTCCATGGGAATGAAGAGTTTAATTCTTTATAATTTGGATTAAATGGAACTATTAAGTTCGATGTATTCAATATGACTCTTCGATATAAATTCTTTGTTATTCCATTGCTTTTGATGTGTAGTCTTTTATCTAATGCTTGTTTTGATTGACGCTAAATTGGCAATTAGGAGTATAAAAACTTCCTACGTATGCAAATAAGTATAAGGAAAGGGGATTATCGTATTCATAAAGACTTGCTAACTTAGCATTTCAAAATTAAATTATTATTCTAAGCTTGGTTTTTCAAATGGGTTGTTAAGTTGTTGGTCTTTGTTATGAAATTTAATGATGAAAAGTGTTGGAAGTTAGATGTAGAGTTTGCTCACTATTTATTTTAGTAAAATGGGCATACAATCAATCAAACAAAACAAACATGACGCCATATAATATTATACCTCAAATTCGATAAGAACTAATACTTTAGTCATATTAGCAACTCATGATATAAAGTCTTGTGTATAGAAACCTTACACATAAGATCGAATATTATGACTCTCACACACACCTTAATTTCTAGCAACTATGCATATAAGTTGAGATTAGTGCACACTTCAATTGTGTTAGCCGTCAATGTCTTGATCTATATTAACACTTTACCAATATTAGATCTATGTCTAGCAACAATAATTATATAAATTAGTTTTATGAACCTTCAATCATATCTCTATGTCTAATAACATACATTATCCAATTTGAGAGTTTTTCAATGTAAATATGACTCTATATCTAACAGAAATATAAACATAAGCACTTATTACTACAATTAAGCATACAACTACGTTTAGTGTGATACAAAAAGGAAGAATTACATGCATTGGACTATGAAACCAAAATTTCTTCACTAATTAAGTTCACTTCCTAAAACATACTCATCAATTTGTCAACCACACAGTAAGCATTATAAACACCAAGAATAATTCATAAAATTCAAATCATTTCATTCATTGAGTTTCAAAATACATAAATGAATAAACTTCTCATCACAATTGTAACAAAGGCACTAGGCTCTTCGCTCCTACATTTAGGGAGTGGTTAAGCGGTGGATTGGTATGTTGGTGAATGATTGGGAGGTGTCGGGTTAGGGAAATGAGGAAATGGTGTTTTTGGAAAAGTGGGTTGATGGGTTTAGGGACCAAAATGTGAGGTCTTGGTCAAGGACGTTAAAGACACACAATTTTGCTTCTACCAGCTTGGCTAGTCTCAATGCTTCAGAAATGGTTTTGGGACGTAAAATATCTAATTCACGCTTGATTTCAAGTAACGGCCCAAAAATAAAACAATTGTGAATGACCTATTGAGAGAGACCCCAAATGTGATTACACAGTTTCTCGAACTGTTTTTGATACTCTACAATTGTATTCTGTTGTTTTAATTTGAACAGTTCTACTTGATGATTAGTATAGGAAGATGAGCCAAAACGTGTCTCCAAATCCTTAGTGAAAGAATTCCAGTCAGATAGGTGATAGTTGTGAGACATCTATTTAAACCAGCTAAGGGCCTCCCTATGCATATAAAATGAAATCATGGCTAGACATTGATCTGTGGGAACCATATAAAGCTGAAAAAATTGTTCAGCTTGAAAAATTCACTCAAGGGATCTGAGCCATTAAATGGGATGAGCTATAATTTGGGTGGGTGGGGCTAGGAGGATGTTGGTGGTTGTAGGAGAAAGGTCTAGAAATAAGGTGGTGGTGTATGGTATAGGGGTATGGGCGTGGGAGATAATTAGGATGGATGGGGTTGTTGTGGAGGAGACGAAATATTTGGGTGATTGGTAGAGTGAGTGACATGAGAAGAAGAAGGATGGAGTGGTGAGGGGTCAGGGGAAATTGAGGCAACATGTCTAGCATCTTGTTGTTCTTAAGTTTCTTTGAGTTTGTCCTGAAGAAGTTGAGATATTGAATCATCAGGATCCTTCTGAGTGTTCTTGGGAGGCATTTTGAGAAAGAATGAAAGCACCAAATGTTAGGCTGATAGTTAATTAATTAGATTTTAAAGTGTAGAACCATTTCTAAAAAAGAAGGATTGTATTAAAAATTGGATTCATTTATTTCATACCCATTCTAGAGCTCATTACATCCTTAAAATAAAGAAGATGGACGAAAATATATAAGCTATATTGAATCTTCATCGTACAAATGGTGAGATCCTATATATTTGACTGATTGTCTTTTAACAACATTTATTTACTGAAATGTATAATCTTTATACCAGTAAGGCTTTGTTTCGACTCAAAATTTGAGATTAAGTAGAATATAGATTTTATTCCATATCTTAATTCTGAGTGAATTATGTAGATGCATGTACTTGGAGGCACAACCATTTTCCCACTTTTCCAATTTGGAATGGTATTAAGAACATACATGATAATTTGTCCTCATAAAGTTAACAATTTATGTTGAGATTTGGTAAAAACAAAATTCTTCCCTTATGTGAATCCCATGCATATCCAATTGGCTAACCAATTAGGAAAGTCTACAAAACATGGAATATCACTCTCTAAAGTGTTGAAGTGTTGAAGAAGAGTTGGAAAGATGGATCATCAATTAGCATGTGCCTTGAAGTGTTGAAGAAGAGTTGGAAAGATGGGTCACTTTATAATGGGTTTTTAAGTTTTTAAAAAAAAAAATATATATGTATAAACCAACCGGTTAAGTAAAATACCGGCCGGTTCACCGGTTTTGACTGGTTTTGATACTTAGCCGGTTCAACACTTGTACCGTACCGGTTAGGGGCCCGATTCACCAGTTTTCCGGTTAAACCGGCCGGTACAGTACGGTTTTTATGACTATGACTATAAGTGAAGCAAATAATTCGGGCTGGGTTTGGTGACTATATAAGTAAAGCAAACAATTATCCCTAAACAAAAAATACACATTTCTGCTATAAATTAAACAAATATTATAATAAAATTCACATTTAAATATGAAAACGTAAGTGAAAATATAAAAAACAATAAACACATGTTTGTAGAAAAACCAAAGAATTTATTCAAAACCCTAAAAGAATGAATCGTTTTTTTTCTCTAAAATAATATATAATATTAATAAAAACCTTTAAATAACCACTAAACAAAGTCGACTAATAAACATAAAAAATCAAGTTAGCATAGAACAAAACAATTTTTACAAGTTAACATTATTAAAGAGTTCGATTTATGTTTCCTTTAAAATTTCACAAACGAGAGAGGATTCACTTACGAATAAATTTAAAAAATTTATTTCACATCTTAGTTATATATTCTAAAAAAAATTAATAGTTTAAAAAACTTTTTACTTATTTATATTGAGCAAGCAAAATAAAAAGTGGGAAAGTCATCATTTGGTGATGATGAGGTTTTAATTTTGGAATCAAGATCTGAATTTGGATTTAGTATGATTTTACCTTATTTGATCTACATGCCTAACCAAATTAATTACATTATGTTGATGAGATTCACTAAGGCATATACCAACTTACAATAATACAAATAATTATTATTTCGTACTAAAAAATAGACAGATTATATTTATGAATTTAATCTATATTCCATGTATTGTTTTTTATAAATACAACTCATCTTATTTTTAATTTACTTTTCTTAATTCTGTTCATATTACTAGAAAGTTCACAATATTTTGTTTGGTAGATTGAGTATGCATGAAGAAAAGCTCCAACACAAAGAGCAAATAAAATAAAGGGTAGAGGCCAAGTGGATTAAAATAAGTCTTGTTAAGGGCATTTTAAAGGAAAACAAATAGAAAAAAAAATGTATTGCAAAACTAAGTTTACCAGTTCCCAAATATTAAATTCATCATTTTCAAAAATAAAATTCCATGTTTTGCTAGTTTAATATTTATAATAAATGAGAGTCAAACTTTCAACTTCATTATCGCTCACTTTTTTACCTCTAGCCACCTTACCAGTATGGAATTGGATTGTTACTAATCATAAAGTTGTAAGTTTTGATTGAGTACACTAGATTCCTTCTCATGTAGTTTAATGTAATGCCTTCGGTCTTTTTTTATAGGCAATTATTAGTATGTTAATATTTGTTACGAGCGAAACTCGCTCTTTCACTTCACCCCTAACCATCAAACCACCTTATAGTTTTTTTTTTTTAACTTACTATCAGTGACAGTCAAACCTACGATCTCTTTCACTCCATTCCTTAAACTTCTTCATCCTAACGATCAGACCACCTTATAACTTCTGAGTGCCTCGAGTCGGTGACTATCAAATTTGATCTATAGACTACAAAAATGAGTCTGAATTTGGTAATGCAAACCAATTTTCATCATATCACAAGAATGCAACTCACTAATGATACTTCTAAGAGAGCATATATGTTGTCTCATAGTTTGTGTCACTCTATGTGTCACAAACTTGTAATTGGTCAGAAAAATATTTAATAATTAACTCTCATGTTATTACACATTTACACAAATGTGTATGTGTTTTGATAAACCCTCAGGTTTCCATCTGCAAAAGACAACACCATTTTACTCCTTAAGCATTCCTATTATAGTTAAACCCTATAGATATTCGGGAGCACATCTGCTGTCCCATAGTTTGTACCACTCCATATACCATAAGCGTGCGATTGGTCAGAAAAATATCCAAAATATAATGGAAGTAGCATGCATTTACTACAAGCTTTAACAATACTCAATACAATCAAAACTTTTTCCCACTAAGCGAGGTCGGCTACATAGTCAAATAATGTCATAAAAAAGCTAGGATAAATGTATATGTTTTTTCTCATATACTAATACATCATTATTATTAAAACAACAAAAATGTTTGCTACATTCCAGTTAGCATTTCTTAACAATTCTCATTGCATTTGCAGTTGCAGGAACTAGTTGGTTCAACTCAAGCTGATTCTAAACCTTTTACAAACTTCTTAGTCTGTCACAAGAAACAATGATAGAAATTAGCAAGAAAACTGAAAAAATCAACAGTTTAAAGCAGTTTGAGAGAATGTTTGTAGAACTAGGAACAGATTCAATCAACAAACAAATGTATATGTTTCATCATGCTTGTATTCATCCCTAATAGTAATTTTAGATCCATACTATATAAAATCATAGCACATTTCCAATTACCACAAGCATTATAAAAAGAAGAGTAAATACCCATTTTAGTCACTCATATTTTTCGACTTTACCGGTTTAGTCCTTAAAACAAACCTAAAATTGTCCCCAAAAATTTCAAATGTAAGTCAAGTTAGTCCTTTTTAGCATATTTTACAACACTTGTTAGGAACTAATTTGACTCCAAAAAGGACTAATTTGATCCACATTTGAAATTTATGGGGACCATTTTAGGTCTTTTTTTTTTTTTTTGAATGACTAAACTGGTAAGATCGAAATATGAGAGACTAAAATGGGTATTTACTCTAAAAAAAATGCTTTTTGCAAATTTGGCTTTTCTGATCTATACCACAATAAACAAGAAATGAAATTATGCTACACAACCAAAAAGAAAGAGCTGAATTTTAACAACATATAAGAGTGGTTGTTGGATGGAATAAAATAGTAGGGATCATTCATCCATCAAAGTGTAAAAAAAGTATGCACATCATTCTAGCTTATCTAAAACTCCATAACATAAGATGCAGCTGAATCGAAAGCATGACTGAAAATCTAACACAAGATGTATAACTTGTACCTGTTCTAGAGTTAAAAACATAATCACATTCCAAGATCCTAGCCGCCCGAAATTCGGTAAGAACCCCTTATAAAAGGCTAAAATTCCCTGCAAAACGTTACATAGAGTAAACAATCGGTTTTGATAAATTATATTGACAATGTAGTTACTTGTCTAATAAAATTCGAAGAGGGTGGACAGAGAAATAAGATATGTGATGCTTACTATCTCGACAAGTACTTCGTTTCAATATGTAATCACATTGAAAGACCTTTTGTTGGATGATTATTTTCCCAACAAAGGAAAGCAAACAAAAAGGGCATATTATGCAACACTAGAATGAAACTAGTCTATTTTGTGTTGGCCGATAAGATGGTCGAAACACGTCATAGGATGGTTTGGACATATGTGGAGGAGACCGATAGAAGCGTCAATAAGGAAAGTAAATCAAATAGAGGGGGGGCAACAAAAAGTATAAGCTATACAATTAGGAAAGATTGACAGATCAATGTTTTGTCAATGAACATGATTTATGATGGAGCATTATGACGACATTCGATCGATCTAGCCGACCTCACCTAGTGAGATTAAGGCTTGGTTGTTGTTGTACATAAGCAAATGTGAGAAATGAGAATGTATGAAGATGTCAAAGAGGCTTAAAAGTCACAAGGGATTCAGCTTGCAATGTTTGTGGGCTATATACTTAATACATCAATCATGCACCACTTACAATTAGATAAAATCAAATTCTGTGAAGCATTTATTCACCCTTATAAACAACTATATCCCCATACAGTTAATTGTTCTATAACCAAAGAAAAATGACGGTAACAACATGAAGGGAAAAATAATAATAGTGAAAAAATGACCATACATCATTTTTCAATGTTTTGACGAAACAATCGAGGGTACTTTTGTAACTAGGATCCCCCATCATTCTTGACTTCACCTGCATAAACACCAATTGCAAGATAGAACAATTGAATTAGTTGAAAAGTGAGATTGCATATTAAGATAACCACAAAGCAACAGAGGGAAGAAAGAAACGAAAACAATTATACACATTAACACATAAACCCCAATGAACCTAAGAGAAAAGCTGTGAACAAGAAATTCTTATTATGCATTAGATGCGTTTACTAATCCTATCGTTTTCTAATTATCGCTGGATTATCAGTTTATCATAGTTGAACGGTAGAAAGATAAATGTAAGACTTGGTAGAAAATTGTAGAAACAATTATTAACAAGTTACATCCGTACGTAAAATGCTGAGGCATTAAAAATGCGAAATGAACTATAGATTTTCACAAGTAAACACGACAACTTTACCACATCAACTGGGGAACCAATACAAACTGCGAAAAACCCTGCCCCTAGACCAGAAAGAAGATGAGTTACAACATTATCGGTGAACCCTGGAATTTTCAAAATAGTCTGCAACAAAGAAATAAGAATAGTTAGTTAATACAAAATATAAAAGAGGAAAAACAACACAATATTGCTTCAAAACACGAATCCAGAATCTTCGACATTTACCTGTTTCACTTGATCATAGCTGGCTAGTTCAGCAGCATTGATGATAGCATTTCTTGCTATATTGGGGCCAATCCCAGTCCAAAGAGCAGAAACTCCTTCCTGTGGGTTGGATTGAAGTTTAACTAAATAAAACTACGACTTCGAAGGACTGAATACATATTTCTCTATCATAAATCATATCATGTTAAAGCACAAACCTGTCTAATGATGGTTGAATAAGCATTCAACGATCCAGAATAACGCCTGGGCACACCAGCAGGTAATTTTCCTTCTGCTTGGAGTCTAACTTTCACAAGATCGGTTGGATTTGCCACCGCGATTCCCACGGCACCTGTTGATAGGTAAGTTCAAGGGGCACAATATTATAGTTATTTGCATTGTGCATCTAGACTGAAATAACATATGTTACTACTAGTAAAAAGTCAATAATCCACAGATCCGGAAACAAGTTTGAATAGGAAAAAACAATTCCTGCAATGTCCAGCATCGGGCTTTACCAGTTGTCAGTGCAGCAAGAACCTTCTTCGACAATGGAACATCTCCAACATGGTCACTACCCACATACAAATTCTTAACCTGTTACAGAATCCATGTTATTTAGACCTGATATTACATAACCAAAGAGTAGACACAAACTTTAATAAATGAACACTTTTTTCCGACAAAATACAAAACTCACAGGCTCATATAACCCAATTCTTAAGCCTCCATACACACATTGACGGTGTAGCCCTGGCACAATCCCCTTCCAAAGTGCAGAAAGGCCTTCTTCCCTGGCAATGGTTCCAACTGTTCCCAGCATCCCCTTATATTTAGGTATGACTGTGTCGCCTACGGCTTGCTTTTGAAGCTGAAGCCTGACTTTGGCAGTGTCCAAAGGAATTGTACAAATCTATTTAAAATACAAGAGTTTAGTTTAGTGATAAATTTCAGCTACAACTCCAAATATATGAAGAACTAAGTACTTATACAAGTGACATGTAAAACAAAGATGAACAACAGTATTATCACTCATCACAGTGTTCAAATGTGTAAGAAATAAGAGTATTTAATATATAACAAAGTGAAAATCTTCATATAGAGCAACTCAAGAACAAACTCCATTTGTTTAATGAAATTGATAAATAAATCTCCATAATGAAATAGGTATTTTACAAAGTGAAATGTAACTGGAATGTTAGACATTAATATTCATCAAACACATTACACAACCTAAGTTAGAGGACAAAATATTCATCATATAAGTTACTACTTCACCATGCATGGTTTGTTACAAACAAAAAAAAAAAAAATCTGACAAGCACCGAGAATTAAACAAAATCCAACAATGAACATTTGCTAGTTATCAAGATCCATTATGTCCAAAAAGCATAAACATAAAAAATAATGGGTTTGGTCCCATAACAATAAAAATGGAGTCTTTTCACATGATCACCATAAGAAGAGGGTACCCATAAAAGAGAATTTAAAGATAAAGAAAACCCATATCATAGTTTTTGAAGAAAGAGAGAGAGAGAGAGATAAAGGTACCTCGGCAAAACATGCAGAAAAAGCACTGGCTGCAAAAGTGCCAGCAAAAGAGATATCTGAATTGGAGTTTCCACCACCCACCATGGTTTCAAAATGTTAAGAGGTAATAAGAGAGTAAAAAGAGAGTAACAAGTGAAGAAAGAAGAAGAATGAGAGAATCAAAAGAAGACGAAGAAGAATGGTTTTAGTCTCTAGAGGAATGAGTAACAATGGAGATACAGAAAAGGGTGTTTGGACGGAATGCTAATAATGTCTTTTATAGGAAATTTTTATGCCACTTTAGTCTTTTTGACCTTTCATTAATTAACTAATAATTTCAAAAGACTAAATATATTCATCCTTACTGGAAGGAAGAGGTAACCACGAATTTTAAAATTGACTAATTATGTATCCAAATAGATAAGGAAATATCCGTGATAGTATTAAAAATTAGTTCCAAACATGGAATGTAATGTTTTATATTAAATAATAGAGTAAATATATGTTTTAGTTAATAGTCCCAAAATTTTAAAATGTAAGTCAAATTAGTTCATACCAAGTATTGTAAAATATATTAAAAAAGATTAATTTGAGCCACAAAATTTTTGGAGATAATTTTAGGTCTTATCTTTTTAAATGACTAAATTAGTAAGATTAAAAAATATGATAAACTAAAATGAGTATTTATTATATATTGTATTCAACAAAACAAAATTACATCTGAAAAGCTTGTAACTCTGAATAACTAAATTGATAGATGTATAAATAATTTGACCGAAAAATTATGGTTTTGGTGCACCTTTTAGGAAAATAACAAAACTAGTGTAACTTTCCTAAAATCGGCAATGGAATTGCCGATTTCTATATTTTTTTGTCTGACTCCCCCAAAATCGGCACTAGGGGGAGTTTTATTAAATTGTAATTTTTTTAGCCTCTCCCACCTAAATCGTCAACGAGGGAGATTTATATATGTTTTTTATTTTTTCTCCCCCTAAATCGGCAATGAGGGAAGTTTTTGTTTTATTTTTTTTTAATTTTTCCATATCCCCTAAATCGGTAATGTGAGAGTTATATTATTAGTTTTAGGGTTTATTTTTTCAAACCCTAATAACACACAACATAATAATTTTTGTCAACCCTAACAATAGAACACAATAATGAAATATTTTTTGCAACACTAATATTATACAAGAAAACAAAATCTGACACTATTAAAATTTTAAATGTTTAAACAATTAAAATTTTAATTTTCTCGAATGACAAAAAATTATTATGTTGTGTGTTGTTAGTGTTTGAAAAAATAAACCATAAAACTAATAATATAACTCTCATATTGCCAACTTAGGGGGAGTGGAAAAAATTTAAAAAAAATCAAAAACTCTCCCATTGCCGATTTAGGGGGAGGAGAACAAAAATAAAAAAAATTATATAAATCTCCCCCTTGACGATTTAGGGGGAGATGCGAAAAAATTACAATTTAATAAAATTACCCCTAGTGCAGATTTTGAGGGGAGTCAGACAAAAAAAAAAAATACAAAATCGGCAATTTCGTTGCCATTCATGACTAGTTTTATAATTTTCCTAAAAGGTGCACTAAAACCGTAATTTTTTGGTCAAGGTGCACCATATGGGTGAATTACCCTGCTCATAATGTCTTTTATAGGAAATTTTTATGCCACTTTTGTCTTTTTCGCCTTTCATTAATTAACTAATAAGTCTGAAACTAGTCATACTTGTTGGAAGAGATAATCACGAATTCCAAAATAAATTAATTATGTATCCAAAAAGATAAGAAAATATTCGTGATAGTATCAAAAATTAGTTCCAAACATGGAATGTAATGTTTTATATTGAATAATAAAGTAAATATCCGTTTTAGTCAATAGTCTCAAAATTTTAAAATGTAAGTTAAATTAGTCTATTTTTGAATAAATTAGTTCGTACCAAGTGTTATAAAACATACTAAAAAGGACTAATTTGAGCCACAAAATTTTTGGAGATCATTTTAGGTCTTATATTTTTTTAAAGGATTAAATTAATAAGATCAAAAAATATGAGGGACTAAAATGAATATTTATTGTATTATGTATCCAACAAAACAAAATTACATCCGAAAAGCTTGTAACTTTGAATAGCTAAATTGATAGATGTATAAATAACTTATTGAATATGAGTTCTTCCTAAAACTGAACTAATGTCTAAAAATGACATATATTATATATTTATTTTTTATTGGTTAAATTAAAATTATTAATTGAAATAATTAAATATATAAATGAATAAACGAATGAGTAAATATTACTAATTTGATAAAAATAAATATTAATTTTATAATTAAATAGATATTTGAATTGATAAAATTATTATTACTTTTATAATTACTAGCGCATCGATCGGTACTCTGTGCCGACCGACCAATATTCGTATTTTTTCTAATATATAATGTATTAGTTTCATGTTATACCATTTAAGAAAAAACAATTTAAATATAAAAAATGCAATATATGAACTCAATAGATAGTGAAAATATAAATAAGAGAGTAAATATATTAATATTAATATAAAAATGAAAGTGATATATAGATAAGTTTATAATAGTTATTAATGAGAGATATTACAAATGATAAATTTAGAATATAAAAAGTATGTCATAGTGGTGATTATTATTTGTTTTGTCTTTATTAATAGTGTAGATTTATTAATTACGTGCATGATTTGGTAAAATATTTCTAATTATTCATAATAATTATTTAGTTATTTATTTTTATTGGCATGCATTTTAATGTTATGTAATTAATGTAAATTAGTAAGTTTTAAATTGACATAATTGAGTAATGAATTACATAAAGTTGTTATGATTTTCTAAGCTTCATAAAAAGCAGTTTTTAAAGGTTAGAAATTCTATTTTTAAAGAGTATAAGCTTCTTCTATTTTTTTATCTAATAACTCTAATAACTTATTAATTGGATAAAAAATCACAAATTATAAACTCTCATTGTTATTGTAAATTTAGTGTGAAATCTATTATAAATTTCATATATTGTTAGTGTATATATTTTTTTATCTTGTAAGTATGATACATTAATAGAATATTTAAATAATATAGTATATGTACATTAACAATGTAAAAAATTATACACAATTAGTGTATCATTTGCGCTTCATTTGGATTAGTTTTTTTTATAGTCAATGATGATTGAAAATAAACGTTGTTTGATATAATGACAATATAAAAAATTCTTATACCTTTCTAGTAAATATCTTTTTCTCATATTTAAATCTTTAGCCATTTTTTCTAGTTCATGGTTTTCTGCTCCATTTTCCCTTTAGAAATTATGGTTTTTCTTACTATTCTTTTTAATACACACATTGCAAAAGAAATTAGGATCAATTGTTGACCATATTTATAAAACTACACTTTGCTTACGTGGATACACGTATAGTTCATTGAACCTATATTTATTTTGATGCTCCTTCCATTAATTATTGCCTTCAGTCGAATTTTTAATATTTTAATTATAATAGGGATTACATAAAATCTTACACCACTAGATTCATTCTTAGTATTGAATACATATTAAATTAACGTATCTAGTTCATTGAACCCGTATTAAACCTTAGGCACTTTTGCTTTTAAAAAAACCGTATTAAACCTTTATAAATTTTAACTTTTATTAACCTTAAGATATAACGTGATCTTTTCATAATTTCCATTTATACATGTCACCTTCATTTCAATTGAAGATTCGTATTTCCATCTCTATGAAGAAAATATCCATTAAGAAAACTAAACCCTTTATATCGTAAATATTTTGATTCAGATAAGATTCTCCTCCATGTATAATACATGTTTTTAAACTCTTTTTTAAATTAGATTATTCTAATTTCTCATTGTTTTTTCAAGTTCAACACTGAGGGGAGTAGGGGACACTGCTTGGCTAGCTATTTTCATTGTTAAAATGTGGGGAATAAAAATAATGATTAATTGGCATAAACAAAATAAGTTTAAAAGAGTTTTCTTTTTCTGTGTTTCGTCCATGACCAAGGGTTGAGAAATTAACTTAGTGAATTATATAATATAAGTATAAAAAATTACAAACTTTGTTCCAGGTGTTCTGAACCTTAGAAGTTACCGAATTACCATAATGTAAGAAGTTATGTACCAAAATCTTCTTATAAAACTTATACCCTCCTTGTTCAAACATAAGTAAAACATAATTGATACACTTAATCTATTTTTAAATCTCATATAAAAATAAATCTCATCACTTGAAGTAAAAATAATTTTGTTCATTTACTAAAATTTATCATAAAATAATAATAAATTAGATAATATAAAATCTTAAAAATAATAAAAAATTACAACATATATAATATTTAATTAAAAATTAAATTTAGAAACATGTGGGTGCACAGTTAGATATCATGATATTGTCTTCATCTATAAGCTATTGTTACATATATTAGACCTGCCAATACTCGAACGGGTTCATGTGAGTCTTCTTTTGGTTCGAGCTAAAGTGGGTTGATCCTAAAAACCAAAATAAATGTTATGCCTCTCATATTGTAGCTCAAACCTGCCCAAAGCGAGTTGCAAGTTGTAATGGACCAGTCTAGATAAAATTATATTAAAAAAGTCAAATAATATAATTTAATCCCTCATATTTTTTACAACACTCCATATTTTAGCATATTTTACAACACTCATATGTTATGTCTCTCATATTTTAGTATGTTTTACAATACTCCGTAGAGACTAATTTGACCCAAAAAATGACTAATTTGACGCACATTTAAAATTTTGGAGACCATTTTATGCCTTTTTTTAAAGACTAAACTGGTAAGGACAAAAATATGAGGGACTAAAATAAGTATTTACTCTTAATTTTATATAGGGCGGTCCACAAGTGCATCTATCCCATGCTTAGGATGTGCAAGACATGATATTTCATGCCTTATCTAAAAACAGACATGCTCGTGTCCACACTTATTTAGGAGGACATTGTGTGGGCACGGGCACAGACAGATTGATCCTAATCACCAATACTAAACACAAACCCTAACAAAAATAAAAAACAAAAATAAAATAACTTCAAGAGAAAGACAATAATGTATAGGCGAACATTGCATGGGCACAGACATGGTGATCCTAACCACCAATACTAAACATAAACCCGTACAAAAATAAAATAACTTTAAGAGAAAGACAATAACTTTGATGCCTATATATGCAAAGACGAGGTTTCTAGAATTGAAGACAAAGGAACAACAACATAAAAGAGAAGCTGGATGGGACCAGAGCCGAACGAGAAGCTTGACAACACTGGACAACCGACAGGAGGATGTACTAGTCGAGAGTGGAGGTGAGATTCTTTTTCTCACCTCTCTTTTCACTCTTTTTTTCTCTTGTCCATATTCTCTTTCTCCTTGCTATAGCCTATGGATGTTGATAATCTTAATCTTACCTTATATACTAACTTCGAATTCTAACCATCCAAAAATAAAATAAAAAAACCTATTTTTTAATATGTGGTTTGGTTTGGATTCAATGGTTCCTAAATTTCAAAAATCATGAATTGAACTGAACTTAAATAGTTCTGAAAAAATAAATTGAATCGAACTGTGAAACATACTTGTATTTTGTAGTTCAGTTTGAATCAACTCCATTGTTTCACAATTTGTATCCCTTACTCTCCTAATTACCATTATTGTGATGATATATTTGATTTGTGATACAATTTAGAAGTTTATAATTGTTATAACAAATTAATAAATCATTTAGAATAAAAGATCTTATCTTTAATAAAAATAATAATATTTGGGTTTCTCTTCTTTTGGGAGAGATGAAATATGGGTATCTTACAGGGAGTGTAAAGCTTGCTAAGGTGTTCATTGTACCTTAGAACTTTACCCTAGGACATTGTTCTTTAGATATTCCAAAAACCCTTATAGGTATACCTATTGGGAAACCTAAGAAACATATCATGTTATATTATATCACATAATTTGGGACTCTTGTCCCTCAAAAAAATTCTTTTTTTTAAAACCTGGGTAACTCACATTTACCCAAGGTTAGCCTGAACTATGCGGCAACTCGTTGTGACACTTCATATGTGATGATGATGGTTAAACCACCCCCAAGAAATGGTCCATTACTCCAAGGGACATGCATTTTGCATTTTTAGACATTTCATTCATTATACGTTAACTAGAAAAACATTATCATTCATAATTTTCTTTATCCATGCATGCATAAAAACATAAAATATATAATTCATTCATGTATATAAATCATCCAAACATTTATTCTCACATTACTCATTCATGCCTTCAAAATTATTAAAAAAAACAAAATATTTTATTTAAACACTCATTGACTTATGCATTCATACATTCAAAAAAAGTTACATTACTTATACATTCATTCATGTACTCAAAAATAAAAATTACTCATTTGTTTAGTTATACATTGGTTAATGCATTAAAAAAGAAAGATTCATTCATTTATGCCTTCAAAAATAAAAATCTTCATTAATTGTCTTATGTACATAGATACATAGATAAATTAAACTCGTCATTCATTAACTTATTCATGCATTAAAAAATTATTATGCATTCATTCACTCATATACATGCACCTTAAAAAGATAACAAACACGTCATTTATACATATATCAACTTCTTCATCCCATATATATGTATACATTTTTCACACACTCTTCTACTTATTTATTATTAATTCATGCATTTAAAAAAGATAAAAATAAATTATTGATTCATTCATACATTAATTTAAAAAGAAAAGAAAAACAATAACCATACATTCATCTACATTTAATCCATTCACTCAATCATGTGAAAAAACAAAAATCATTCATGCATAAAAAATAAAAATTATCATTTATTGACATATGCATTCATTTATGCATTAAAAAGTTATTGTGTTTTATTCACTCATATACATGCACCTTAAAAAGATAATAAACACATTGTTCATAAGTACACTCATTTATTCATACATTCATATAAAAAAAGAAAATCATTCAAAATAATCAATTTCATGCATTACCATATCATACGTTTTAATCTCACCATATCATTACATTCATTGTCACAAACATTCTCATTTATGAAAAAACAAAATCAAAATATTTCATACATCTTATAACCTTAATGTGTTCAAAATCATATACATTATAAGTTGCATTTTCTAAGAGTCTCATGCCCTAAAAATAAAGTCACATGCATCATATATTTCAAAAATATTAGTCTCATATCATTTATACACCCCAAAATGTATCTTCATATACATGATACATAGTATGAGCTCTAAGTTAGCATTTTATGCATCATTTCGAGTTATAGGTTGCATTTCAATTCATGTGACGTGATAAAAAAATAAAAAAAATTCAATGTATGCACATAAGGCATCAATTAGAAATCATTTTTATGCATGCATTTCATGACCCCATTGCTAAGGGCACTCATCAATTTAAGATTGATTTTAAGAATAATATTGTTAGACTTGACTGAAAACAATCAATATTGAAACTAAAAACATTCAAGAAGATAGAGAACTCTCAGTTTGTGGTTGAGACCATACTCAGTAGTGCATTGTCTCCAACCCCAACTAAATTGGAGACCAATTTGAAAAACTCTCCTCACTTGAGGACTCTGGTCAAGGTTAAACCACTCATACATTCATTCAGGTTTCAAGAATAAATAATTATTTTCTAATGTGCATATTTTAACAAGCATATACTAGTTAAAATTTTTGATAAAGTATCTCATCTTTAATGCATAAGTTAAAATTGATTTTTTCACCTCAACACCATCTATATCCTAAACACAAACTAAATTCTATCGCCACCACTACTTACAACCTAAATACAAACTCAATTCAATCACCACCCATAGCATAAACATTTCTCAAGTTTGCTTGATCATTGCCTTAATATATATTTTTAAAGAGTTATGCATGAGATAAGGAGTATGAAAAGAAAAAGTGTAAGCCTCTCAAACTGGGACAAAATTTGAGATGATTCACAGTCTAAAGCTTTCTAGTCCAAGTCTACCAGAGCAATTTGAATAGCAGGATACCTCTGATTATCTCACATCGGGGTAGTTTTTGGTAGAAAGTTGCAAGTACAAGAAATATCTTAGATTATCGAGTCTCTTAAAGAATGAATGGCTCATTGTTCAAGTCTTCTACTTTCTATCAAGTCAAGACATTTGAGGGTGTTCACAAAAACAAAACAAAAAACGAGCAAAAAAATAAAAATAAAGAGAGAGAAAAAAAGAAAGGAAGAAAAAAGTGTTAGGTTGAAAATCTGCATGGGCTACCTCAGAAAATCAGAGTGGTTCTAAGTCAAAATTTTGAAAAGAGAACTTAGGATCTTAATAAAATAAGAGTATTCCTGATAAATGCTTACATAAGGTATTATGAACAAAAATTTAAGAAAATTAAGTGTACACCCTCAACGTGAAGACTTATTACCACACATCATCAATTACCCAAACTAGGGCATCTTTTTGAAATATGCGGGATATATCCTCCTAGGTGAAGACAAGGGTTTACAACAAGTACACTAGGGCTGTTTTTGTTGTTACAAAAACATCCACAACTTAGAAAGAATTTATCAACAAGCCTACACTGGTGCAAAATAACTAGGTTTATTCATTGTCTTCAAGATTATACCAAAGCAATGTTATGGATCATCTTAGGAGAAAGACATCTTAAAGCAAACCGAGTCTTAAAGCAAACTAAGTTGTTACATTTTGGTGTTAGAGAAGTTCGATTCATTTATAAATATGAAATTAAAATTAAAAAAAAAAAGTTATAAAACGGAAGTAAACAGAATAGAAATTGAAAGACATATATTTGAATTAAAACAAACTAAATATAAAAACTTGTCCATACCCAGAAAACAGATCTTAAAGCTATATCACTGTCTACTCATTTCTCTTATAGGACAATGTTTTACACATGATTTTCACTTTTAACATTTGTTACCAAATGATAAAATATTGATGCACACTTTCTAGAAGCTTCCACACTTGTGTAGAAACAAGTAGTGATGATTGTACCATAATATCTAGAATTATCCTAAGCTTCTAGTATATTCTATTATAGGCATTTAGTATTATAATTAAAGAAGTATCTAGAAATCTTGAGAAAAATGTATACTAGATACTTATGGAACCATCTAGAAATTCATAAGTGTTGTAGAAAGCCTATAAATAGGCACTCACCCTTCATTTGTAAAGCATCCAAATAAGAAGCAAATTATTCTAAGTTGTGTAGCTCCAAAGCTTCTCCACTTCTATTTTCACTACTATAACTTCCATTTCTAAAATACTATCAGTGGCATCAGAGCTACGTTTGGTCATACACTGGGCGTAGAATATTACTCTATCCATTTCCAACTATCTCCAAGAATCTCACATCCAAACTAAACCATATTTATACACTTTGAGCTATGGCTAGCACTATTCAATCATCATCAATTCCTATCCCAATTTTCACTGGAGAAAACTATGATTTTTGGAATACAAAAATGACTACTTTCTTCCGGTCCCAAGATTTGTGGGATATTGTAGAAGAAGGATTCACTACTCCAGAGAATACTTCAACTCTTACCGTGGCTCAGAAAAAGGAGTTGAAAGAGAATGTGCAAAAGGATGCAAAAGCGTTATTTATTCTACAACAAGCCTTGGCGGAGACTATCTTTCCAAGAATAATGGGAGCTACAAGTGCCAAAGAAGCATGGGATACACTAAAGGAGGAGTTTCATGGCAGTGATAAGGTACGCACCATTAAACTTCAAACTCTTAGGCGTGAGTTTGAATTACTTAAGATGAAAGAGTCTGAGACCATAAAAGACTATTATTCTAAAATAAAAGAAATAGTCAATCAAATGAAAGCCTATGGGGAAAATATTCTTGACAAAAGAATTGTTGAGAAAATTCTGATTTCAATTCCCCAAAAATATGACTCAATAGTTACTACGATTGAGCAAACCAAAGATTTGTCTACTCTATCAGTAACAGAACTAATGGGCTCTCTAGAAGCTTATGAGCAAAGATTGAGTAGGCATGATGAAGGTTCACTAGAAAATGCCTTTCAATCAAAGCTCAGACTAAGGTCTCAGAATAAAGAATATCAAAGAAGAAATAATATTGGTGCGGAACATTCTAGAAACAAAGAGATTTCTAAAGATTTCTCTAGAAACAATCAAGCAAAATATCTTCCTTGCGGCATATGCCAGAAGTCAGGCCATTCAGAAAAATATTGTCGATATCGAGGAAAGATACAATGCCAATATTGCAAAAGATTTGGGCACTCAGAGCAAAATTGTCGCAACAAAAATAATCATCAGGCCAATTTCACTGAAGAATGCAAACATGACCAACAACTATTCTATGCCAACCAAGTCTGTAGTCGTGATAAAGAAGAAAACTGGTACTTGGATAGTGGTTGTAGTAACCACATGGCTAAGGACGGGAGCATTTTCAAAGATATTGATGAGTCTGTCAGAGTGCAAGTTCGATTAGGTAATGGCACCATGGTTGAGTCTAAAGGCAAAGGCACTGTCATGGTGGAGACACAATCAGGTACGCGACTTATCAAAGATGTCTTACTAGTTCCTAACCTTAAAGAAAATCTCTTGAGTATTGGCCAAATGATGGAAAAAGGTTACTCTCTCCACTTTGAGGGAGATACATGCAATATATATGACAATAATAGAAAGTTTGAAATGGCCCAAGTTAAAATGGAGAAAAGAAATAAAAATAGCCCAAGTTAAAATGGAGAAAAGAAATAGAAGTTTTCCAATAACTTGGAAATATGCTACTAACATCGCTATGAAGGTTCAAGTTGATGAATCATGGCTATGGCATCGAAGATTTGGTCATCTTAATAACCAAGCCTTAAAGCTATTATATCATAAAAGAATGATGAAGGATCTTCCATGCATCCAAGAGAATGAAGGAGCTTGTGAAGGATGTCTACTTGGGAAGCAACATAGACTACCTTTTTCAAGTGGGAAATCTTGGAGAGCAAAACGCTTGTTGGAGCTCATCCATACTGACGTATGTGGACCAATGAGGACGCCATCCCTCACTAATAACAGGTATTTCATCCTCTTCATTGATGACTTTTCTAGAATGACATGGGTCTATTTTATAAAAGAAAAATCAGAAGTCTTTGGAATATTCAAGAAGTTCAAGGCCTTTGTCGAGAAGCAAAGCGGGAAACATATAAAAGTACTCAGAAGCGATCGTGGCAAAGAGTACAACTCTCACGAATTTGATAAATTTTGTGAGGATGAAGGCATAGAGCGTCAACTCACAGTTGCTTACACTCCACAACAAAATGGGGTGTCTGAAAGGAAAAATCGCACGGTCATGGAGATGGCTAGATCGATGCTCAAGGAGAAAGGTTTGCCAAACACCTTTTGGGCCGAAGCAGTTTACACAGCTGTCTACATAATGAATAGATGTCCAACAAAGGCAGTCGAAGGTAAAACTCCTATAGAAGCTTGGAGCGGTAGGAAGCCATCAGCTAAACATCTAAGAGTTTTTGGATCTATCTGTTATATACATGTCCCAAAAGAAAAGAGACACAAACTAGAAGACAAGACGATAAGAGGCATCTTCTTGGGATATAGCACACAGTCAAAAGGCTATCGCATATACAATCTAGAAACGAAGAAACTTATCATCAGTCGAGATGTTGAAGTTGATGAAAGTGCCGCTTGGAACTGGAATGAAGGCAAGATTGAGAGACACAACATCTCCATACCAACACAACAACCACAAGTAACTGGGGAAGTAGAAGAAGCAACAGAAGATCCAGGTACGCCAACTACACTCCCACATGAACAATCTTCACCGGAATCTTCTCCGAGACGAGTAAGATCCTTAGTAGATATATATGAGACATGCAACTTGGCCATAGTTGAACCTGGAAGCTTTGAAGAAGCATCAAGGCAAGAAGTATGGGTCAAGGCAATGGAAGAAGAGATAAAGATGATCGAGAAAAACAACACGTGGGAGCTAGTAGATTGTCCAAAAGATAAAGACATCATCGGAGTAAAATGGGTGTATAAAATAAAGCTCAATCCTGATGGCACTATACATAAGCACAAGGCGAGATTAGTAGCCAAGGGCTACTCCCAACAACCAGGAATCGACTATAATGAGACATTTGCTCCAGTTGCTCGTCTAGATACTATAAGAGCTCTAATAGCTCTTGCAGCAAAAAGAGGATGGAGCATTTACCAGCTAGATGTCAAGTCTGCATTCCTCAATGGAGTACTTCAAGAAGAGATCTATGTGGAGCAGCCAGAAGGGTTCATGAGCAAGGGCAACGAAAACAAAGTGCTACGATTGAAGAAGGCTCTATATGGCTTGAAGCAAGCTCCTCGAGCATGGTATAGTAGAATTGACCAGTACTTCGTCGATAAAGGATTTAGGAGGAGTAAGAGTGAGCCTACACTATACATTAAGTCCCAAGGTCAGTATGATACTTTAATAGTTTCCTTGTACGTAGATGATCTTATATACACTGGAAACAATATAAAGATGATAACAGAGTTCAAAGAAGACATGATGAAGACATTCGAGATGACAGACCTAGGCTTAATGCACTACTTCCTTGGAATTGAGGTAAATCAAAGAAAAGAAGGTATATTCATCTCACAGAAGAAATACATAGAAGAACTACTAAAGAAGTTCAAGATGTGTGAGTGCAAACCAGTTGCTACTCCGCTCGTGACTAATGAGAAGCTACAGAAGGACGATGGATCTCCACAGGCAGATGCATCTCTCTACAGGAGTTTGATCGGGAGTCTTCTATATCTCACTGCCACTCGACCAGATATCATGTATGCTACAAGTCTTCTATCAAGATTCATGCAAAGCCCGAGTCAAATCCACTTTGGAGTTGGAAAAAGAATTCTTAGATACTTACAAGGAACAAAAGAGTTCGGTATATGGTATCAGACCAACACCAACTCAACATTACACGGCTACACTGACAGTGATTGGGCAGGTTCGATGGATGACATGAAGAGCACATCTGGTTATGCCTTCTCACTTGGATCAGGAGTGTTCTCTTGGGCGTCAAAGAAGCAAGCAATCATTGCACAATCAACAGCAGAAGCTGAGTACGTAGCAGCTGCAGAGACGACTAACCAAGCTATATGGCTTAGACGAATACTCAATGATATGGGAGATCAAGAGATGGAGCCTATGACAATCTATTGTGACAACAAATCGGCGATAGCGATAGCAAAGAATCCAGTCCATCACAACAGGACAAAACATATCGCAATTAAATATCATGTTGTCAGAGAAGCAAGTGAGAATAAAGAAATAAAGCTCGAGTATTGCAAGACCGAAGATCAAATTGCTGACATATTCACTAAGGCATTACCAAGGCCAAAGTTCGAGCAACTACGATCGATGCTAGGAGTTACAAAGATGTGCATCAAGGAGGAGTGATAAAATATTGATGCACACTTTCTAGAAGCTTCCACACTTGTGTAGAAACAAGTAGTGATGATTGTACCATAATATCTAGAATTATCCTAAGCTTCTAGTATATTCTATTATAGGCATTTAGTATTATAATTAAAGAAGTATCTAGAAATCTTGAGAAAAAATGTATACTAGATACTTATGGAACCATCTAGAAATTCATAAGTGTTGTAGAAAGCCTATAAATAGGCACTCACCCTTCATTTGTAAAGCATCCAAATAAGAAGCAAATTATTCTAAGTTGTGTAGCTCCAAAGCTTCTCCACTTCTATTTTCACTACTATAACTTCCATTTCTAAAATACTATCACCAAATGAGCAAGACCATTAGTTAAAGCCGATGATGATGTCAATGATGCTTTCAAAATGCTTAATCCCTGAAAGAACATAAAAAAAAATCATCAACAAATAAAATCACTCAAAAATATGACAAAATTGTCAACCAAACAACATAAAAAAATGGAAAATTCTTACCTCATAGAGGCCAATGTTGACCAATTTTACATCAATGTCACCAAGGTTAGTGTTGGAATTGTTGCTCAAAGATAACAAAGGTATGAATGAAATAGGAGAAACAAGTAAGTCATCAGTGGCAGCAAAAACAGTAGGTCCCCTTAGAAAAACTTTGGAGCTTTCATTTACAGAAATAGGATCAACCATAATCACATCCATGCATTTTTTAGAAGGATCAACAATAATTGGATCCTCAGTTAAAAAGAAATCACTGAGTTTAGGGTTGGAACTTTTAGTTACACAATGATAAATTGGAGCCCTAACTTCAGAAATAGGAAGGACTTGGTTACTTAATTTGAATTGTGGGGGAAGGCCAAGATCAACAAGTTTGACCTTAACTTCCTTTGTGTTGAATAAATCTTCATTTAAATCAGCAACACTTTTATATAATCCATCAATACTACCCATAGAAGAATTACCTTGTAACAAACGTACAACCACTCCTAAAGGGAAAGTTAGAAAACTTAGAAGGAAATTTGCAAAATCATTCCCTTGAGCACACAATATCTTACCATCAGATTTTTGGTACATTATCTTCACATCCACAGAGGTACATTGTTCATGAATAAAGTCACTACTTAGGTAAACTATGTTGCCATCAGATTTCTGAAGACAAGGTTTCTTATGTAAGAACACATCTGTCAAAGGTGTCTTCGATACCAACGAACATTTCAATAAATCAATTAGCTGCAAAGAAGATAAACAAGTCAATGAACAGCTCAAAATAGAGATGTCATATAAATTTAGAAAAGTTTGAATACTTTAAACCTTATTTTTAGTAACACCGACTTCAATTTCCTTCAGAGTAGAAATGTCTTCAATGCCCATTTTCTTGATAATAGAGACCATTGTATCCAAAGACATTGGCAAAATACACAAATCATCAGTGACCAGAAAACATGAATTTTCCTTAACAAAACCCTCAAAGGAATCATAGCCTTTAAGGAAAATTTGGTTTCCCAACAATTTCCCACAGCTGCATTTTTTACTTTTGAAGGTGCTACACATGACACTGCCTCCATTTTGACATTGCAACAAGTTGTTGCATACATAATAGTTTGTAGGGTCAGTGTCATCAACATTAAGCTTCAAGCTTCTACAATAATCTTCCATCGGATTCTTGGGATGCAGTAGCATTACCATGCACGAATCTGTCAACATATAATCGTCATAGAGTTCTTCCACACTTTCATATAGTGAACTCACTGATGCAATTCTAATTGGACCCATATCAGACTGCTTAGCCACAAGTCTGTCAATGGTTCCTAAAGGAAGTGTTAAGAAGCTAATCAGAACATCAACAAAATCCTTCCCTACTTCTGCAAACAATACTTTGTTTGTCTCTTTATGCACCATAAGTTTCAATGACAATTGATCCTTCTCCACAATTCCAGAAGCTTCCTTTATGAAGAACAAAAATTTAGTGGAGTTAGGAATAGTATGAAAAGGCTCAAAATTGAGAATGATTTTCTTTGATGACTTGTTGAACATTTTATAAGCATACATTCGGAGGTAAAGAGACACATTGGAGTTGTAAAGTTACATTGTTTATTGTTTCTAGGATTGGGGCTGGTGGAAAGCAAAGGTCATATACAACGATTGGAATCTTTTGGTGCATTGGAAACGAAAGAAAAATGTTCATCAAAGGAATGCGGGAAGGTTATGAAATTAGGTTAAGATTAGAATACTGAAGGTAAGTTGATTCAGTTAGTTAGATAGTTTTTTTACTCTTTTTCATTCTTTAAAGTGATTCTTGTAAGTTTTATTGTGAGTTTGTGACACAAGAATCACACACACTTTGTATAAGGAATCCAAAAGGTATATTCAGTAAATTCTAGCAATAAATCGCTTACGGATCATAGAAGATATTGTCATCTTATGCCCATACTTTGATAGAACAACATTTATTGCAATAATTATTTTATACCCTAGATTTGTTTAAATATTTATTATTTTTATTATGTAATTATTTTAAGAGACAAATTTTTTTGTCTAACAAAATCATATATTTCTTCTAAGTATTCTTATACATGTGTAATATGGAATTAAGACTAATATAGTTGTTCGATTTAAATGGATTAATTGGTTTGATTTGACTTTTTGATCGATTTAAAAATATTTATAATATGGTTTTTCAATTTAATAGAACTAATAACAAATGAATAATGTTGATCAGTTAGAAATAATGCGAACCTTAACTACACTATAAAATTTCCACAATTAATCTAATAATTAAAAAAGATAAGTAGTTATAAATGGAAATAATAGCGAAAAGATAATGTTGGTAGTAAAACCTCATACTTTTGCTAGGAAGTAAAAGACCACGCGAAACATGACTGATGTATAAAAATTACATTTACTTTATTAAAAGATTCATTTATTTGTGATAAAAAATATTTGAATTAAATCTTATATCAAACAAACACATTAGTTTTTACATTTTAGTATAAGAAAGATGATATTGATGATTATAAGAAAGTAAATAGTTTTTTTGGTACATAGAAAGTAGGTAGTTTAATGTATAGATGATGTGATTTAGTTTGCTACTCCTCCTACTCTATGTGTTTCATAGTTTTCAATGTGTCCAAACCTCACAAAGTGTGTACTTCTATTAAGGAGGGTGGTCTTGGGATAAGGTCCCTTCAAGGCAATGAACAAAGCTAGTTTGTTAAAGTTGGTTTGGGATATGAAAACTTCTAATCAACATCGGGCTAATTTTTATAGAGAAAGTTTTGGTGACATCAAAATCACTCCTAGGAGGCACTTCAAATCTTCCATTTGGCATCGGATCAAGGATAATTGGCATGAGGTCAATGAGAATTCTACCTTCATATTCCTCCTGAGATGTACCCTCAACTGCATGCTAGGGTGGCTAACTTCACCGTTGAGTCTAAGTGGTTGATACCTGGGTTTATGATAAGGCTTTTCCCAGACTTAGTTGCCAGGATTTCTTAAATCACAAGAGCAATCAACCATGACATATTAGTATGGAAGCATTCTAATGATGGTGTGCTAACTTCTAAGCTTGCTTTTGCTCATGTGAATAATAATCTGTCAAGCCTCCCTTGATGTAGCCAAATTTGGACTGCAGCTATCCCTCCGTCCAAGTCATTCATTATTTGGCGGATTATGCACAGGAAAATGCCCACATATGACAACCTTCAGCATAGAGGCAAAAAGTTGGCATCTAAGTGCAGCCTTTGTAACTCCTCTCAAGAGGACACTAACCATGTGTTTTTTCAATGCAGTTTTGCTCAAGCCCTTTGATCCTAGGTGCATGATTATTTCTCTTTAAGAAATAATACTCAATTTGTCCACTCTATTCTATCTAGCTGCAACAGTCATTCAAACAATCAATTGAAGGAAATGCTTTTGCCTAGTGTCGTGATCATAGTGGCATCAACTTGCTTCTACAGAAATCAGTGAAGATTTGAAGACAAGCAATTCTCTATTAGACAAAGCTCTAGCTAAAATTACGACAGAGATAACTTTGGTTGGAAATTGTTCCAAGGTGACCTCGAATTCCTGTAGCGTCTGTGATCTGCTCTTCCTGAATAAAGCCCCAAGAATTGTGGAAGTGCGATGGTTGGTGCCAAGTGAAGGTTGGATAAAAGTAAACACAAATGGTGCAGACAAAGGTTCCCCTGGCCTAGCAGGTGCAGGTGGCATTTTCAGAAACAACAATGGCTCTTGTGTTGCTTGCTTTGCTTCCTTCCTTAAAATTCAAAGTGCAGTCCATGCAGAGCTTTTTGCAGCTATCAAAATAGTCCATTTGGCTTACATTATGTTGGACAAAAATTTGACTTGGGTGTGATTCTACAACTGCAGTGGACATCTTCAAATGTAGAACTAAAGCCCCTTAGAAAATAAGCAATCTATGGGATAGTTGTAATCATAAGTTGAACTCCTTGACTTTTCAAGTATACATATATTTAGGGAAGGTAACTCTTATGTTGACATTGGCCAACTTTGCTATACATTCTTGGCAAAACTCTTTTTAGACCCCTTCCCCTAATTTCATTAGGGATGATTTTAATAGAAATAGTTTAAGCATTCCTAGCTAGAGTTTCAGCTATATATAATCTTCTCCATTTTCTTTGCTGGTTCCTTTCTATTAAAATATTTTGCATGTAGTTACACCTTGGCTAAAAAAAAGTTTCCCAACAACTATTTATAGAGGAATTTTGATAAAGTTGGAAATAAAAAAGGATTCCTCCAATTAATGTCTCAATTAATTAAAACACTTTTATTGGGTTAGCACCCCTTGTACTACTTCATATATTTTTCGCTAAGCAAAAAAATCAAAATCAAATCCACAATTAATTAGAATTTTGGGTATGATTGTTTGGGGAATATAAAAAATGGGGCAAGGATCCACTTACTCTAAGAGTAAGTTAGAGTTCCATGATTTTGAATTTGTCAGCAGATATAAATTCAGCAGTTTCAATTAGCAGAATTATCTAATCCCTCAAATGCATGGGACGATATTTTTTGCCGCATGATTAAGAATATGTATGTTGCTCGTGCATTCGTATGGTTAAAATCAAATATGTCATCAATGCATTCATATTGTTAAAAATTATTAATTATATATAAAATCATACGGTCCAACCATACGGTTTAACTGTTTAAATCGGATAAACTTAATATGGGTCATCTACAGGTTTAACATCTTGCTCGACTTTCTCAATATTGTTTTTTACACATACATAACATGATATAGTTAGTAGTATCCTATTAATAAAAAAATCATCAATAAATTTATAATTTCATTATTATTTGATTCTAAAATAAGATTAGTATGAAAATAAATATTATTTAACTCTAAAATAGCTACAAACAATATGTTATGATTCATATTATTATTATTATTTTAATATTGCTATAGTAACATTATATTTTAATATTGTACAGGTAATCATATTCCTTTTATTTTTAAATAAATCACATGTCATGAGGGCTTGAGAGATTGACACATGTCATGAAGACTTAAGAGATTGACACATATCATGAAGACTTGAGAGATTGACACATGTCATGAAGGCTTGAGAGATTGACACATGTCATGAGGGAGTTCTTAAGAGATTGACACATGTCATTCAGAGATTGACACATGTCATGAGGGACCTTTAGTTTTGATGAGAAGTTGACACATGTCATGAGGGCTTGAGAGATTAATATATGTCATGAGAGAGTTTTTTTATTATATAGGTAATAGACAAACTGATCAAAGCACTCACTGAATTTGAAACCATCTATAATGAGATCAAATCAAATCCTTGAAATTAAAACAAAACACCAAAATACTAGTAAACAAAATGAACACATTAAAATATCAATGACCAAAAGAAAAAAAAGTAACCAAATTACATTAGTGATAAAAAAAACTTCAAAATAAAGAAGAATAAAAAGGAAGAAAACATTAATATGACTTGAGACAAACTAAAGGTCACCACCTTGTCCATACACAGATGAGAGATTTTATTTTCGGTTGTAAAAATGAGAGATTTTCTTCTTTGTCAAACTGATGAGAGATTTCAAACCTTGGTCACTGACTACACATTTCTCATCCTTGACTTTGGTTAACAAATAATTCTCCCTTCTAACATTGGTTAACAAATGAGCAAGACCTTTGGTTAAAGCCAATGATGATGTCAACGATGCCTTCAAAATGCTTAGACCCTGAAATAACATCAAAACAATATTTATCAACAACTAAATAAAATATAGTTTAAAATCTATATACTGTCATTCTATCATTTACCGTTATATTAAATTAATTTTGTTTGAGAGTCAATAATAATTAACAAATCAATGTAGATGATTTACTAACATTATACTACCATTATAATTTTGTTTGTTCATGGGTGCTTTCTCTACCTATTTTGGCATACATGATGCTCTCTATGCTGAGCTTTTTTCAGCCTTTTTAGCAATCCAAAAGGCTCACAGCATGGGATGACACACAATTTGGTTAGAATGTGACTCATTGTTGGTCACAAAAATTCTCCTAGGTACTATGGTGATCCCTTGGAAATTAATGTCAACTTGGAGGTCATGTAAGATGCTCATGTCTTCAATGGATTGCTGGATAACACACATCTACAGGGAGGGAAACCAATCTACTACAGGGAGGGAAATCAATGTGCTGATTCATTGGCAAACTTGGGCATTGACCATAATTGCTACACTTGGTGGACTCATCCACCTTCTTTAGTGATTCCTCATTTGTATAGGAATAGTATTCAATTACCTTCCTATAGGTTTGTAAACTAATCTTGTATGTTTCCAACTTATTAATCTATTATGGGCTAAGCCCCTTGCTTAAAAAAAAAAAAAACATTATAAAAAATTCTTACGTTGTCCTGTAAAAATATTAAGTCCAATAAAATAAATCAACAACAAGATAATTATCAAAAAACAACATATAACTATGGAAAATTGCTACCTCTCTAAGGCCAATGTTGAACTCTTTTTCTTCAATGTCACCAAGGGTAGTGTTCATACTGTTAATTAAAGATATAGCTGAAATGGATGATATTGGAGAAACAACTAAGTTATCAGTTGCAACATAGACAATAGCTTCCCTTACAAATCCTTTAGTACTTTCATTTTGAGAAATTGGATCAACCATATCCAAATAATTGAATGTTCTATATAAGTCATGAGGATTATTCAGATTACCAGAAGTTAAATAGAGTTCAGTAATACGAGATTTAGAACTTTTACTCACACAATAATATTCTGGAGCCTTAATTTCAGAAATAGGAATAACCTGGTCACATAATTTGAATTGTGGGGCTAGACCAAGATCAACAAGTTTGGCCTTCACTTCTTTTGTGTTGAAGAGATCTTCATTTAAATCAACTACACTTTTGTATAATCCATCAACACTACCCATAGAAGAATTACCTTGTAATAAACGTACAACAGCTCCTAATGGAAAAGTGAGAATACTCAAAAGGAAATTTGCAAAATCTTCTTTCCCTTGAGCACAAACTATCTTACCATCAGATTTTTGGTACATTAACTTGACCTTAACTGGGGTACACTGTTCCTCAGAAGAATCACTAGGGCAAACAATCTTACAATCAGGTTTCTGAAGACAAGGTTTCTTACGTAAGAACACATCTGTGAAAGGTGTCTTTGAAACCAATAAACATTTCAATAAATCAATTAACTGCAAAGCAGATAAACAAGTCAGTGATTAACTCAAAATCAAGCAGTTATATAAATTTAGGAAACTTGAAATGTTAGAAACCTTATTTTTGGTAACATCGACTACAATTTCCTTCAGAGAAGACATGTCTTCAATGCCCATTTTCTTGATAATAGAGAACATTGCATCCAACGACATTGGAAGAAGACACAAATCATCAGTGACCATAAAACATGAACTATTCTTAACAAACCCATCAAAGGAAATACAGTTTTTAGGGGAAATTTGTTTTTCTAACAAATTCCCGCAGCTGCATGCTTTATTTTTAAAGGTGCTACACATGACAAAGGGTGCACGTTGACATTCCAAAAAGTTCTTGCATACATAATACTTTGTAGGGTCAGTGTCATCAACATTAAGCTTCAAGCTCCTACAATAATCTTCCATTGGATTCCTTGGTTGCAATAACATTTTCTTGCACGTATCTTTCCACATATACTCGTCACCAAGATTACTAACACTTTCATAGAGTGAACTCAATGATGCAATTTTAAGTGGACCCATATCACAGTCCTTAGCCACAAGTCTTGCAATGGTTCCTAAAGGAAGTGTTAAGAAGCTAATCAGAACATCAACAAAATCCTTCCCAACTTCAGCAAACAATACTTTGTTTGTCTCCTGGTGTACCATAAGTTTCAATGACAATTGAAACTGCTCCCCAATTCCAGAAGCTTTCATTTTGAAAATGAATTATTTAGTGGATTTTGAAGGGTATTAGTAGGCTCAAAATAGAGAATGACTTTGTTAAGATTACTAGTTGAACATACAGAGGTAAGGAAACAACATTGCTAACCAAAAAAAAGAGGGACAACATTGGAGTTGAAAGGTTACCTTATTTATTGTTTCAAGGATTGGGGCTGGTGGAAAGCAAAGGTCATATGCACCGATTGAAATTTTTTGTTGCATTGGAAAGGAAAGAAGTAAGATCCTAAAGCTTGGGAAATTGAGTTTTTAACCAACAATCACAAGTGGGTATCAACAAAAGATATCAACTTAAAATGTCTTAACTCTCATTATTGTTATGTACTCATGAAACAATTCTTGTCAATGGCATAAAGTCTGTTTTACTTAAAAAAGTGCGATGAATCATAACTAAATTATATTTCTTCTTCACGATAATTCATAACAAAATGATTTGCCCCATGAAATTACGTGCGTTGTAAAAACATGTTATTTTGACTTTGTGAGAGCTATAGATGTATTTCTCACCTTATTCTTTGATATAATTGTCAATCTAAACATTCATCTTGTTTGAGCGTTATATGAAGACATTAAAATGGTATGTGAAATAAGGAGTAAGACCAGAAGATCGTATTGTTGTGCGATATATTGTAGAATAAACTATTGAATTTTATACTTGATATCTTGTCGATGTTGATTTTATAGGCATTCCAAAGCCTCATTATGAAGAAAAAACATTTGATGAATGAATTACTAAGAAACAAACATCAGAGAATTGTAGCAAAAACACTTATATGTTTTACATAATACTAACTTGAGCCATACACAAAGAGATGCTTAGGATTTCTAACCCAATTAGAATGAAAATTGGATTTCCAGATAACATAATTGATGTTTTATAAAATGACTAAGAAATCACATTGTTGAGAAGTTGAATAAAATGCACATTCAATTTTTAAAAGATTGAAATGATTAGCCAATGGTCAAACTATTCATGTCTTATATTATACTGTAATCTATTTAGTGGGTTCACATTTTATACGAAAAAATAAGATGATAAAAGTAAAATACAAAATAATAGTGTGACTATTGTTGCTATGTCAAATGGCAAAGATAGAAACCCAATAAATGCAGATATGTCATACTTTTGGATCATTGAATGAATATGAGAATTGCATTACACAAAGTTTCGGTTGCATGTTTTATGTTGTATCGAGTTGATAATGACAATGGATTTCGAGTTGAGGAATAAGGGTTCTTATAGGTGGATCTTAATAGGCAAAAATATAAAAATGATGAGCCATTTATTATAGCATCACAAATTCAATAAGTATTTTATGTTTGTGACTCACCTAATATGAAATGGTCAATTGTTCTTTTGATCAATAAAATAATCATCAATAATATTGATGACCAATAACATAAGGATATTTATGTGGAATATGATCATTTTCTTGGGACATCACAGTTTCGTGACAACATACCAACTATAGATGATGATATATATAGAATAGATGATCACGATGATGGACTTTAGGGGAATCAATATATTCTTCCAATCAAGGATTATACAAGCCTCAAACGATCAAAGAGAAGGAAAAGTATATAAAAAATGCGTTGATGAATGTCTTTGTACAATTATATCTTAATTTTGTTTGTTTGTAATTTATACTGATATTATTTGTTTATAATTTATACATGTGAATGTCTTTGTAATTTTATCTTATTGTCTTTGTAAAAACATAATTGACATGATATTCGTTGTTTGTATTTTTTAGTGTATTGATGTTAGTATACATATTTGTGCGTGTTGTAGATGAATTTATATATGCGGGCATTAATGTGTACAATAATCAACAATTTTTTCTAGGGGAATTCTTGTCAGTGCTGTTAAATATGATTTTTACAACTATGCTCTTTAGATGAAACGTTGTTGTTAGTATCACATACAACAACACACTCTATAAAGTTTATATGTGATACATACAACAACACTCACTCTATAGAGTTTATATGTGATACATACAACAATGCTCCTACAAGAGAGCATTGTAATACATGATACATACAACAACACTTCTTACAATGAACATTATTGTATGTATAACATATAACAATGTTGTATAGAGGGGGCACACTTGTAAGTATAACATAAACATCACTCTCTATAGCCAGTGCTATTCTATGTGTCATACATATAACAGGCTTGCTAGACGAATAAATATTGTATGTATCACATAGAGCAGAGTCAGGCGTATGCGCGATTGAATCATACACGACATTCTACTGCGCGCATATGGACAATGCTGAAAGTGCTGCTGAATAAAAAAAATGAGCACGGTTGAATAATAACTCTAGCATAATGGTAATATCTATATATTGTTATTGTAAATATTTATACACACTCACAACATCATACACAATTTATTTGGATTATTTTTTGTTGAAGAATCATTGATTATTAAATATGAATGGTGAATAATGTGGTAACAATGTTTAGACTCATACATTGTCTGTACATATATTTTTCTCTCTATTTTATATACGTGATCATGCAAACAAAAAATGTTCTGTGGTAGAAAAATGTCTTCAACAATGAAACTCGTTGAGAGAGAAAATAAAAAATTAAAAGAACAAATGGTATTCATATCAACATAGTTATTTAAATATTACACCCAAGGAGACATATAAAAGACTTCATCACCCATTCAACAAAAGAGTATTTGTCGCTATGAAAGTAAATATTGAGAAAATTCCAAGAATGCAGAAAAATTAATTTCATTATCTCATCTAGATGAAACTAAGCGTTCTGGAAGATGATTTTGTTTCTAACAAACCATAAAGTCTAGATAGTAGCGAACCAAAGGGACATCCACTTTTGTTTGTTTTTTCTCTCAATCATTAACATATTTGAATGTAAAGAGAACTTTCCTAGTTGAACACTATATATTATTAAAGACAAAAAAAAATATAGACACCGACTGAGAAAAAGTTTTTTGTGTTGTCAATATATCTTTCATTATTCACATTTAATTATTATCGACTATTAAATATATGTAATACAAATGAATAATGAATAATGTATAAATGCTTACACTGATGAAACATAAATATTACACTTTTAGTATATTTATGTTAATCAATATAATTTAAAAGTAATGTAAAAATCATGTTTACCAAATGTCATGTCCCAGCTTTTGGTTCACGATCTCTTTGGAGTCGTCACTACGAAGTTAGGTTAAAACTTAGAAAATTACATTTTACGCTCATTTTGGAATTAATTGGTCTTTTTAGTTTTGATATTTGGGTTCGGAAGTCGATTATGGATCAAATAATGTATTAGCACCCTAGACGCCCATATTAAGATGATATCCTCACTAACTGCATGAATTGTTTATATCCTAAAATTGTTTAATTATTTTATTATAAATAAAAGCGAAAATATTATTTATTTTTGTTGTGCCTGACAAGATAGGATATTGCTCCTATATGTCCTATGAGTAATAGAGAATCAACACCATGTAGTTCTTTGTAAAAAATGTCTTCTTGGTTGGGTTTAATTTTAATTCATGATTCCAACTTAAATGAGTGAAGTAGAGTCCTCGCGTTCAATACCGCATCTCATATTAAGTAAAAAGCCTTATTAAAATTTCACTATTTTATTGCAAAAATAACATTTTTATTATAACACAACTCTAATTAATTCCTGACCAATTTAACAAAAGTGAATTGAAACACTTGTATCTGATATTGCATCATACCATACAATTGTCATTAGTGTATTTCAATTATTTCATTAATCTTTGTTTATATTAGAGGATTCATTACTAACTTGTTAATATGTAGTGCATCGACGCCAGAGATATAGAAGATCAAACAACACAACCCTCAATTTTCTATCTATTTGCGTGTAGGCCTGCAGTGTTATAGAGCGGCAGGGACGGTGCTATGTTGGTGTGAGGGTGTGCACACCCCGATTTTTTTGAAAAAAATATGTATATTATTTATACATAAAAATGAGTGTACTAATAGTATATGAGTTTTATACATTAGTATTATATCATACATCATCCATGGTTAATCTTCATTCATTCTGCAAAAAAGTAATCATAATGAATGGTGAATGTCTGAATGATGTAGTGACCATGTATAAATTTTTACATTTACAGTGCATAGATATTACACTATTGTTTATAACTCTACGAACCCAAAATGTATTTTTTTTGTAAATGTCATGTTTAGTAAAAAAAACAAATAATCATTAGTATGTTGAATTATTTTATAATATGATGAATATATAACTTAAAGAACTTTATGATCGTTTCTCTGAGATAAATACCTAGTTGTTTCTTTGTATGTATTCTTGCCCGAGTCTAGTTGATTTCTTCTCTAGATTTGATATGAAAAAACTGATTGAGTTTACAAAGTTTTATCCAAATGATTTTTTCAACTTGAGACTTATATAATTGATATGTATAACGGTGTTGAATTTGCTTCTTCATAAGGAATCAATAATCTTTAGGATAAGTTGGTTGAAAGTGGAATACACATTGTTTACTAATTAGTTTATCTTCTTTTAATGTTAATAAAACAATTGTAGAAAGTTTTTTTAACTATGAAAATTGTAAAAAATAAGTTGCGTAATTAAATGGAAGATGCATGGACGAATGACTGCCTAGTGATTTATATTTAGCAAAAAATCTTTCACAATATTGAAAATAAATCAACAATTTAAAATATGAAATCAGTTAGAGATTAATTATGAAGTATGTAATTTGTTTGATTAAATATATTTAAAATTTGTAATTTTGACATTAATATTTTTATCCTTATTTACTATTTTAATTTTTTAAATATGTCGCACACCCTATCTCTAGGTCCTAGATACGTCACTGTAGAGCGGTGGATAGATACTTCAGAGTCGTGACTTCTCAGGTGGTAGGAATTCTGATATATCTTTTGTAATACGTGTTATGTATTTTTCTAGCCTTTTGGGTTAGATTTTTTGGTATTGGAAAGTGTGTTAGAGGTTGTTTTCTGACATCTTTTTGTATAATGGGGATTTATTGCTTGTTATGAATTTTCTAGTTTCTTTTTTGTTTGAGTGGATGATACTATCAAATTATTATTTTTCCTATCTTTTAGAGGGGTACAACCACCAAAGTATTTCTTTTTTGCTATTTTCCAGAGAGATATTATTTATGTGCACATATCCTTCTTATTTATGATAAAAGAATTTACACGTGTAAAATAAAATAGGATCTCCCTATTAAATTATTGAAGATAGTTAACGGTAAATATTTCCTTACCCATAAATCATATATTTTTCTTTTGTTTTTGTAGATCTGTTATGTTTTTAGTCTGCGACTTCTCTTACTTAAAAGAGAGATTGCAAGACATGTTCTAAAAATAAGAAAGACAACCCATAATTCACATAATCAATTCATATTCCAAAAAAATTATCATATTAATAATAAAATTTGAATTTGAAAATAATCTTAAATTCAAATATTCAAATTGATTAATTTTGAGTTCCGAGACATTTAAAAAATACATTTTTGTTCAACATAATTATTTGACCTTTTAAAATAATAGTAGCCGAAAATCTATTTTTAGATAGAAAATTCTATAGTGATTCTATAAAATCCTAAAACTATCACATTACATATAAATAAGTAAAAATAAATCATTTCACTTTTATAAAATGACAAAGGAGATATTTTGAGTGCACTTTCATTTTATAATTAAGTAGAGAACGAAAATTACAAGGATTTTTTAATATAATTTATTTTAGAAGTTAAAATCTTTCATAATTAAGAATAAAAAATGAGATAATATTTGGCCATTAATTACTCATTAAACCATTTAGCTTATCTTTTATTGTATGAGAAAACGAAAATTGGGGAGTAAAATATTTTAAAATTGAATTTTTCATACTATTGAGACACTGAAATGCTCAATTAAAACTCTTTTATTATTTCATTTTAATAAAATATTTTTCATTGAAACTTGTAATAATTTTGAAATTTTATTTTGTGGCTTTTTTTGGACTAGAAAAAATTGCATCTTTACACTAAATATATTTAATTTCAATATAAGTTAAGTTATGTTTGACTATTATCTTATTTTAAATAGACATACATGGCTTGTCACAAGAATATTCTTTATAGAATGTTAAATAGGATGTCCTATGAGTTAGTTATCATTGATATAGCTTATTTATATTTTTATAGGTAAATATTAATATATTAGTATTTTATAGTGGATTTAAATTATCAATCTCTTTATCACTATATTTCTTAATTCTAACAATTTTTTTAAAATTCTAACCATTTGATTACCATATAACTCTCATATAGTTTATTTGTATGGTATGAACAAAATGTGTTTTAGGTACATGTAGTGTATGATAATTTTAGTTTGTGTAACAACAATATGAGAAATGCTCCTATCTAATCTTAATATTGACTTTGAATAGATAGTGATGTTGATATCTTATGAAAATGATAAAAGAATTACACTTAAATTACATAGGAAGAAATGACCTAGATAAAATAACGGAAATATGGTTAAAACAAGAAAAACAAATGCAACTAAATTTAAAGAATCAAAGTGGTTGGAATTTTTTAAATATAAAATAGCTTTTTACTTCAAAATTTGAACTAACTCATTCCTTTTTGTAGGAACTTCAAAATTATGTGTTACAAGAAAACACACTAGATTCATAAGAGTGGCAACATGACAATACTAAGATGTACTTGGTCAAATCCTCATACAAGCTTCTTATACATCATATTCATAGACAAAAGCACAACAACCATCATCTCTACTTCCTTTGGAAGTCAACAATACCTTTGTCAGCCACTTCATTTGTATTCAGACTTTTTCATGATAGACTACCGACCAGGGAAGCACTAATTAGAGGGAAATATCTCTAACCCAATAAAGAGGTTATACATTTATGCACACATTTTCTACAATCATATATGTTATTTTAGACACTTCTTTAATAAAAATGATCCTAACAATTACAAAACCTAATTAAAATTAAAGCTCACAACTTTAAATAGTCACTTAAATATATAAACAATAAAACATATCAAACACCTAATGACCCTTCATTAACATAGTAATATATCATAATTATAGAATAACAAATATAACATCACTTTAACAACATAACATCTAAATTATGACATAAAATATTTAGTTAAGTGACTATATATATATTTAGGAATTGTAGATCCGGGTACCCACGGTTCTAGATACCTCATTACCCAGACTTGTCTCATTCAATAGCGGGTTTCAAAATCTTCAGTTCCATCTGCCACACAAGTGTGCGTTCCAAAATGGAAGAACATGCAAGTCTCGGTAGCGCACTACTTGAATTCATCCAGATCCATGGCCATCCCTAGTCGAGATACAAACCCAAACTCTACCCATTACAAGTATTACCAATGGGTACCCGCCAGTTCGGGTACCCATTACCAAACATACACTAAAGACCTATTCTTTTATTGTCATCTCACTTCTTCAATTTAGCAACTCCTCTACAATTGGCCAGGCATCAACATCGCACTGCCACTTAACCTTATATAACACTTCACTACACATATAGGCATGGCGAATCATAGGAAATGCTGGAAATTATGGAGCATTATTTGATTATCTAGAGTATGAATCATTTGGTTATCAAGAAATGACATTATTTTTAACTCAATACGACATTCTTTTCAACATAAAGAGTATTGTTATTTCTTGTTGTTTGGAATGATTACACTAGTATATATAGATTGCATAGTAGTTTTGAAAATGCTAACCAAATCCTATAAGCTATGAAAGATAAATGATGATTAAAAATCACATTACATGATAACTTATTTAAAATTTTCTGAATTTTTCCTTAAATTGTACTTGTGGGTTGCCCGCGGGCTTGGCAGGTAAAACGGGTCAATAGACATTGCTCGTTTTTCCATCTACACGTAGGAGCAAGATCCTACCATGTGAAATACTACAAAAAATGAAGACATTTTTTCCTTTTCGAATAAATAAAATAGTCAAACAACTTTGGGTACAAAGTTAGTCAATGCAATTAGTTAAGATATCGTCTAGTACGAACATATGAAGTGTTAATACATTCCCTACTCCATAACGGACTATCGAGTCCATATATTAAATTTAATGACCAAAGCAATCCAAAAGATTACATTAATAGGATTTTCTATGTTTTGACCGTAAAACATAATGGCGACTCTAAACCGTTGTGTAACATATGCTCAACTCAAAATCGAGAAGCGAAAATTACGTTTATACTACGATTTGGGGTGGTGATTATTATGTCGCGTCCCGATTTTTAGTTGAACATAAGTTACACGACGATTTGGAGCCATCACTATATTTTTGCAGTGAAAACATAGAAAACTCTCTTTAAGCTCACTTTTAGGAATATGTTGGTCTTTGAATTTGAAATTCATATTCGAGGGTTGGTTATAGCTAGAGGGAGGTAATACCCTCACTAATTGCATAGGCTAATTTCATCCCCAAATTTGTTTGATTATTTCATTTATTAAAAGGAAAATGTTTTTGTGTGTGGTAATATAAGAGCTTGCTCCTGCATATCCTTATGAGTATTATGGAATCAAGAATATACTAGTTGTTTGGTAGAAAATGATTTGTTGTTTTGATTTGTTTTAAGTGATATTTAATTTTAATATACAATCCCTACTTGTAAAGTACAACTCTAATGTCCGATAACCAATCTAATATTATGGAGGGCAATTCTAATTTAAATCATATTTTTTAATTTTAAGGTTTTTTAGTTTTACTAATATTTATTTACTTATTAATTGCCCACCAATTTTATGAACGGAAAGTGTAACACTATATCCAATATCACATCATACCTTAAAATTATGGCAAATATATTTTAATTATTAGATTATCCATACAAATATATAAATGCAAAACAATTGTTAACGGCCATGGATGGAGTAATTTTGATATTCCAATTTTAGCTTTTGCTCTATTATTAAAGTAACTTCTATATTCTACCCCAATTTTAAACTGCAAAACAAAACTGATACATGTAAATTATCTAATAACATAAAATTACTTATTATACCATTATATAAAACCAAAACTCATTTTAACTACCATGACATGGTATAATTTTTTAATTCCAATTTAGCCCTCACTCTATGTAGTAATCTCATCTATCCAAAACTCTTAAACTGCTCATTCTCTCACGTTCTCTCATTCTCATCCCATTTTCTTCTTTTATTCTCCACAATCAACTCTTTCTTCTCTCAGGTTGTCATAAAAAAATGAAACTTTATAAAAAAAGAAAGAGACCCAATAACCTAATAATGCAAATGGGTTCTCTCTTGGAGGACTTTGAATCCACGAGGGCTGAAAAAGTACTTTTCCATCATGTTAATGAAGTGATTGTTGTCTTGAATGGAGCATGGTGGATCCTTCACCATAAGTGATCTGCTGTCTTTGACGCAGCGGTTGTGATCGGCGTAGAGGGCGGTGAGTTGAGAAGTGAGTTTTTGATCGCACTCAACAGAGACCATATTTGCATTATCAGGTTATCTCATGTTGTGCCTCATACCTCATTCTACAATTGCAATATTATCGTTTTCTCTTATGTTATCATCTACTCAATAAGTTTTAAAAACAATTTCAATTCATTATTTACAGTTTAAACTCTGGTTAATTTTGAGAAACATTTGTTATAATTGCACGTTTAGGGTGAATATGTTAAGAGAAGTAATCTATTATTCTTGATATTATACATCCTTCCTCTCTTAGTTTCCTCTTTTTTATCTTTAATTTCTATTTTATTTTGATGTAGTTTATAAAACATTTTGCACAAAAGATGTTCGACGAAATACTTCACCTATTGCATGTAGAAACAACAATCATATATATGTAGAGGTATGCATATTTTCTTTTCGCATTCTGCTGTGGTTATCGGTTGTACTTTGGCAAGTGGTTGTTTCGCCCTTTTGCCTATTGATCATTGACATAGTGATTATATAACCAACTGTTTGTGAAAAGTTCCAATAGAATGTAGTACTTCCGTGTTCTTTTACTTTTTTTCTTTTATTCACTAAACTGTTTCATATTCATCTTATATTATATGGGTTACTTCATTTTATATCCTTGCTCAACATGTCGTTATGTAGGATAAATTGTTGCTTTACAAAAGATGTTGTAACACTTTTTTCAATGATTATTATCTCATGGCAAAGAAGTAAAATTATACTCAATAGATGTAGATAATTTATGCAATATTAGTGGATGACAAAATCAAGGGATTTCAATAGGCAGGTAGAAAATTTTGAGTCGGTGGAAAATGTTTTATAATAAATCTTTTTACTCTTTCCTTTGTATATATTTGTTTTGCCACTTATTCTTTATTCTGAATTTTGTAGCTTTTCTAAATCTTATTACATACCGCATGCCTTATATTTACTTTAAATTTACATGGATTGTTAATGTACATTCCTCCCAATTTCATTTTGCAGAGAATGTGGGTGACATTAACAGAATGAGGCATGGTTAGAAGTTGGCCTCTTTATTATCCACAACTACTGTCACATGTGCTCATTTGGTTCAGTTTTCCGTCATTCACTCTTCCAACAATTTTTTTGAGATGTATTAATAAATATGAGGTACACACTATGTATTGTATTCAAATATATTGTCGCTCATTTGTTTATAATTAGATTACCTTCTGTTAATTTCATGCCTACACACTCTTATCATATTTTTCTCTTCGCTTACATTTTGTTCAAAGATGCCAAAGTGACACTAAGATGGTTTGTGTTTATGCTTTATATTTTTTTGAGAGGGTTATTGTCAATCTTTTCTAACATATTCTTAAATTTATAAGTTTATCATACTTTGCTTCCAATATACACTTTAAAATGCCAAATATACACTAAGACAAACATGTTTATGCTTTGCATCTTATTAAGAAAGTTATTGTCAAGCTTTCTTTAACATATCTTTAAATTTTTATGTTTGCTGAAATTTAATTTAATTTTTAATTTTTAATTTCGTAATTGTTGAAACATGCATCCTAACATAAAATAATTGTTAGTTTTATAATGTGTTTACGCTTCATAAAACATGGACATACAAATAGCTAAAACCAAAATTTCAGCATTGGTAAAATGTAGAATACTGCAGAATATAAGCCACTTAAAGGAAGAAATGCCAAAACCTAAGCCTTCTATCTTGACATGTTTAAGAGGGGATGTTGGCTTAGGTTCTACAGAATTTGTCAATAATATGAAGGATGGGTAGGAATAAATTTTGTNTTTATAAATCAAGAGAGTAATAACTAAAATCCAGAAGTCGTATATGTATTCTTCAATTGTTCGCTATAATAAGTACACATGTTAACAAGTCTTATGCTAACGAAAATATAACATAACGGAAATACCACTAACATTTATCATTATTATAATGTCCTTCTCACTCACTAAAAAAAATTCATATATGCTATTTTCATCAATTGTTTAGTTTTAACTTAAGCGTATTCAATTGTTGCAACTTCTTATAGGTATATGTTTATTAGTATTTATCATTAGGATATGAAGAAATGTGACACCTTTCCCATCGATGATTATAATCTCAAGTTAAAGAAGAAAAATATATTTAGAAACAAGAGGAGATTTATGCAACATCAATGAGAGGCAAAATCACACGATTTGACTTTGCATATGGAAATATTTTGAATTAGTGAGAAAATTATTATTATGATAAATGTTAGCAGTCTTTTCTTTGTGTTGAATTTGCTTTTCTACTAATTTTATATTCTGAACTTCGTTGCTTTTCTTAAGTTCATAGCATGATTGCGTGACTTTATTGTAGTGATATGAATAAGTTCTTCAAATATAAATTAAAA
>NC_032015.1:18756863-18763737 GCF_001865875.1 Lupinus angustifolius | reverse complement strand
AAGCCATAGGAATGCAGGTTGACACACATGAGAGTGTCTATCAACACATTACATAATTACTTAATTTTTACTTTATGTAGTTGAAAAACATTTCATGACAACCTTACACATTACGTTCTAAACCTCATAAAATTTATTTCACCGACTTCGCCCTAATCATAAATTTCACCTGCACAAATAATTGCGAGTCACTCAATTATTTGAATGTTCAATTTAAAAAAATTAACAATTACACAAATCGAATAAACTCAACTGCAAATTACAATATTTTGTACAAAATACTATATTTGACATTTATAACATACAAAATACACATTGCAAACAATAGGAAAGCGGGTTGACAGACACAATAACGCCTGTCAACACGCTAGTAATAATAAATAGACAACTCGTTTATTTAAGATATTTTTTAAGAAAAAATAAAGGATAACATAATAAAAATGCTTATAGTAATTAATATATAGTTATTATAACATATAATATATAACATAGTTATTAAAAAAGTAATTATAACATGTAGATATTATAATGTAGCCAGTTATTATTACTAAAATAAGAAAAGAAAGAAGTCATACATATGCAAATTGGTGGTTGATAGTACCATATAATTACACTTGAATATACACTAAGGGAGATGGTGAACAAACGAAAAGAGTAGCTGCATAAATTTCGAGCAATCCCATTGAAACTCTCTTAAGTGTTTTTCTTTACCATTTTTTGTATTTTTCTCTTCTTTTTCTTTGGGTATGTTCAACTATGGACTCAAGGTCTATTTATAATTGGATATGTGAGCCTTATGATAAGCACCTATTTAGAAATTTGATAATCACTCCCTCAAATCACTATCCTAATTTTGATTTTTCTATTCTTAATTTCATTGAGATAATCATGAATAACTATCTCACAATCTTCTCGAAACTTCATTATTTTATTAATTTTCAAAATTTATTTATATTAATAAAATGAAGGGTGCAATAAATTAATAAAAGTGTGTTTGTCTAGTCAATTTTTTATTAAAAATAAAGAGACAAATATCACTGTTTTGTTCTTACTTTTGAACTCAAAAACAATCTAGAACCTTCTAATTAATTTGTTATTTTCTAATTTTGAAATTATTGAATAGATATTTTTTGAAAAATTATTATTATTTTAAATATTTTTTATTGAAGAAAATTAGATGTTAACAAATACAAATTTTCATCTATATCAAAGAATTACTAAAATGTGCCCTACTTTTAACTTCTTTTCATAAGCTTCCGGCATTCCTTTGATGAAACTTCAGGAGTTAGAAGTCACATAACCTCATCATTTTTCTTTCCTTTCCAATGCACAAAACAATTCTAATAGTTCCACATGACCTTTGCTTTCCACCAGCCCCAATCATAGAAACAATTCATAATGTACAATAAATTATGAAACTTTACAACTCCAATGGGGTCTCTTTACCTCCGAATGTATGCTTATAAAATGTTCAACCTTTCGTAACTATCTAAATTTTTGTTCTTGAGAATGGAAGCTTCTGGAATTAGGAAGCAGGTTCAATTGTCATTGAAACTTATGGTACATAAGGAGACAAACAAAGTAGTGTTTGCTGAAGTAGGGAAGGATTTTGTTGATGTTCTGATTAGCTTCTTAACACTTCCTTTAGGAACCATTGCTAGACTTGTGGCTAAGGAGTGTGATATGGGTCCACTTAAAATTGCATCATTGAGTTCACTCTATGAAAGTGTTGGTAATATTGGTGAAGAATATATGTGGAAAGATACGTGCAAAGAAATGCTATTGCAACCAAGGAATCCGATGGAAGATTATTGTAGAAGCATGAAGATTAATGTTGATGACACTGAGCCTACAAAGTACTATGTATGCAACAACTTGTTGCAATGTCGAGTTGCATGCAGTGTCATGTGTAGCACATTTAAAAATAAAAAATGCAGCTGTGGGGAATTGTTGGAAAACCAAATTGCCCCTAAAAGCCGTGTTTCCTTCGATGGTTTTGTTAAGAATAGTTCATGTTTTTTGGTCACTGATGATTTGTGTGTTCATCCAATGTCGTTTGATACAATGTTCTCTATCATTAAGAAAATGGGCATGGAAGACATGTCTTCTCTGAAGGAAATTGTAGTCAATGTTACTCAGAATCAGGTTTTTTGCATTGAAACTTTCTGAGATTTAAACAACAGCTCTAGTTTGAGTTGTATACTGACTTGTTTATCTTCTTTGCAGTTAATTGATTTGTTGAAATGTTCGTTGGTTTCAAACACACCTTTGACAGATTTGTTCATACGTAAGAAACCTTGTCCGCAGAAATCTGGTGGTTACATAGTGTCCCCGAGTGGTGATTTTAGTGATGAACAGTGTACCCGTGTTTATGTGAAGATCATGTATCAAAAATCGGACGGGAAGTTATTGTGTGCTCAAGGGAAAGAAGATTTTGCAAATTTCCTTTTGAGTATTCTCACTTTTCCTTTAGGTGCAGTTATTCGTTTGTTACAATGTAATTCTTCAATGGGTAGTGTTGATGGATTATATAAAAGTGTTGCTGATTTTTTTTTTTCGATAAATAAAATTGTATTATAATGAGCACAAGGGGTGCCCACCCAATACAAAAGAGATCAAGACGTCAACTTTGTAGTATGAAGTCCTATACAAGTTTTGGGATCAATGCACCAACTTGCAAAAGAAACAGAATTTTTAGAATTAAAAGAGTTAAACCAAATCCAAGATCTAGTTTGAATTAGATCAATAAGGTTCACATAACTCGGCGCCTTCTCCAAGAAGATGATATCATTTCTCAAAAGCCACACAGACCAGACGACGGCAAACCAAAGCATTCTCCACAATTTTGCACATTTACCACTTCTCAGGGATTCATGATGCTTGAAAGACTCCATAATTGAAGAAGTAGTTACAACATTTGTTTGTAACCAAGAATAAAAGCCCTTCCAAACACTTAAAGCAAAGTCACAAGATATGAATAAGTGATCAATGGATTCAACATGATTATTACATAACTTGCAAACCATGTCATCCATTGTCACAATAACATTCCTTTTAAATAATTCATCCTTTGTTGGGAGCCTTCTTCTCATAAGTTTCCAAACAAAACAAGCAATATTTGAAGGAACACAATTAATCCAACAATTTTTAAGCTCTTTACCTATAGGCGATTGTTGATGATTCAATTGAGCCAAATAAGTAGTTTTAACCACATAGTCACCCGAGCTATCAAGACCCCATCTCCAAGAATCAATGACATCTCTTTTACAGGAATGATGATGAATCAAGTCATGCAGATTTCGAGCCATGGATTCCTCTCTGCCAAAAAGACTTCTCCTCCAAGAGATTTCCCAGTACCAAACATCATCCCTCCAATAGCCGTTATCCCCCACCCAAGCGTGTTGGTTTGAAGCAAGACGAAATAATCTAGGGTAGGCCATCTTAAGATTCTGATTGCCCACCCAAGTATCATGCCAGAAAAGAGTATGAAGACCAGTACCAATCTCCTTCAAAACATTTTCATCAAACCACCCACCTATGACCCCGTTAGGAGAGCCCACTCTTTCTAAGTCCTTCCACCACGTCGAAGCAAAAGCAATTGTTGGCATAGACCAATCAAACCCATATTTTGAGTTAATAACCTTCACCCAAAAAGCATCCTTGTCTTGAAGCCTACGCCATCTCCATTTCCCCAACAAAGCATGGTTGAAATGGAAGAGGTCTTTAACCCCTAGGCCACCTAAGTCCTTAGGTGTGCAAACCACATCCCAAGCCACCCAAGCAATACATTTACCACCTGTCTTATTCCCCCAAAGAAAGCTACGTTGCAAGCTGACAATTTTCGCTAAGACCTTTTTGGGAGCTTTATAGAGAGACAACATATAAGTAGGAATGTTAGATAAAACAGAATTCAACAAGGTTAATCTACCTCCAAAAGAGATATGTTTGCATTTCCAGGATGCTAGCCGTTTTTTGATAATCTCAGTCATGTGATGCCAAGTAGCAATCCTCCTCGGATTTGCCCCAACAGGAACGCCCAGATAAGTGAAGGGAAAAGAGCCAATCTTACAGAATAAGAAGTTTGAAGCACCTGACATAACTGTTTCTGACACATTTATACCATAAAGAGAGCTCTTATTGGAATTAACCTTCAAACCTGAAGCTAACTCAAAACATCTAAGAATTGTCTTCAAGCAAAGAAGGTTTTTAGGGGAAGGTTTGCACACAATAACAGTATCATCAGCAAACTGAAGATCACAAACTTCTACACCACCTCTACCAATCTTGTAGCCCTCCAGATCACCAATTGACCTCGCCTGTCTAACCAACCCTGCAAAACCCTCTGCCACCATAAGAAATAAGAAAGGTGCCATTGGGTCTCCCTGTCGAAGACCTCTGGAGACAGAAAAGTAGCCTGCTGGACTACCATTAACCAAAACTGACATAGTGGTCGAGGATAGACAAGCAGAGATCCAACTCCTCCACTTTACCGAGAAACCAAAGCGGCTAAGCATGAAGTCAAGGAAAGTCCAATCCACAGAGTCATAAGCTTTTTCAAAATCAACTTTGAACAAAAAACAACCATCCTTATCCTTACTAGCAGAATGAATAACTTCATTAATAACCACAGGAGCATCCAGAATATATCTACCGTGAATAAAAGCCGACTGAGAAGGAGAGATTAAGGAGCCCATAACACCTTTAAGTCTAGATGCCAAAATCTTTGCAAGAATTTTGTACAAAGACCCAACTAAAGAGATCGGCCTGTAGTCCTGTATTTTGTTTGGACAATTTAATTTTGGAATTAAAGCGATGAAAGAAGAATTCAAACCTTTTGGGAGTTTACCATTAACATGGAATTCTTTGATAAAGAGAATAATGTCCTTTTTAACCACCTCCCAAAATTCCTGGAAGAATCTGAAATTAAAACCATCTGGCCCCGGACTCTTATCACCAGCACAACTCCAAACCGCCAATCTAATTTCCTCATCCGAGAAAGCAACATCTAAAGAAGACCGTTGGTTATCATTCAGCATTGGAAATTGAACACCTTCCAATTTCGGCTTCAGCAAGTTTGGAATAGAAAAAAGATTTTTGAAATAATTTGTAATCTCCCTTCTCATTACCAAATCATCCTCATACCACACCTCATTAATCCAGATACCTCTAATTTGGTTCCTCCGCCTCCTATTATTGATACAAGCATGAAAATAACTAGTGTTGGCGTCCCCCTCCTTCAACCATTTACATCTAGATTTTTGCCTCAGCAAGTTGTCCTTCATATTTGCAGTTTCCCACCAATCAGCCGTTAGCTTTTTGAGAGAGGAAAGTTGATGAAGAGACAACCTCGAATTTTCTCCAATTAAATCCAGCTCCTGAATAGCAATAGACAGTCGTCCCAACTTGGTATCTAAGCATCCAAAAGACTCCTTATTCCACGCCTTAATTCCATCCTTCAAAACTTTTAATTTCTCCTTTACAATAAAAGCTTTCCACCCACCGCACAAGACTTCACTCCAAGAATTAGAGACCACATTCGCAAAGCTAGGATGCTTAATCCAACAGTTATTGAATCGGAAAGGAATCAAACCTTTCTCCACTTTTCTTTGCCTAAGGACGATCGGACAATGATCAGAAAATTCTCGATTCAAAGCCCATTGAGTTGTGTCTGGCCACTTCACAAACCACCCCGGGGATATGAGAAATCTATCAAGCCTGCTCATAGCTCCACTACCCGATTGGTACCAGGTAAAATTTCTCCCAATTAGGGGTATATCTACTAATTCCATCCCCCTAATCCAGTCATTAAACATACGGATATCCTTACTACAACTTCCAGCAACAGTTCCCCTCCTTTCAGACTCACTTCGAATAGAATTAAAGTCACCAAAACAACACCAAATAATATCTCCCAAACTATGCTTCAAATGCAAGAGATCATCCCAAAGCTGAATTTTTTGATTCAAAATACAAGGTGAATAAATATTAATCAAGCAGCAAGTTACCTGACCATCCATCCAAGTTCCCAAAGTAGCCAAAAAACCAGAGCCCACATAAGAGTCAATTTTGTGGAACTTATTTTTGTCCCAAATGCTAAGAATACCACCAGACCTCCCAACTGATGGGATAAAATCCCAGTCACAATCACTATTCCCCCAAATGCTAGCACAAAGATTCACATTGCACTCTTCAAACTTTGTTTCTTGAATACCGATAAAATCCACATCGTTATTTCTAATTAACTCCTTAACACCTCTTTTTTTTAAACTACTCCCCAACCCCCTCACATTTAAAGAGAGGCAATTCATTGATTACCTTCACGATCCCCTTGGTTAGAATTAAAAAAACCAATCCTATCCCGTTCCTCCAAGTCTTCAATTCTTTTGACAATAACCTTGTCCTCCCCTTCAAACGAAACTCCCAAGCGTTTGCCTAATTCCCATATTTTCAAAGCATTATTGTCACCATATTTGAGGTCTTCATCTTCACCCGATAGAGAATTTGGAACAATTTCAGAATCCCCAATAGGAAAATTCGGAATTTTTGAGGAATTTTTTGTCCCAATGCACACACCAAGGCCACATACGTTTTTTTCCTTCCCTTTTGGGAGCTTCCTCTTAGACTTCCTACCACATTTTGGCCTTATGGATGCAAAAAAATGATTATGCATATTTAAATTAGCCTTTGAACACTTCTTTTTTCTACTCCTTCCTTTATCATTTAAATCCAAAGTAGGCAATGGTGCAATAACCTGTCCACCTCCAGCTTCATTTAATTCAATACAAGTTGTAGAGATAGGATCACTAACAATAGGAGATAAAATAGGGAGGCCCAATCCAGAATTATCTTCAATATTTTTCGCACAAAAAAAACT
>NC_032015.1:18724370-18756763 GCF_001865875.1 Lupinus angustifolius | reverse complement strand
TGATGCAGGTTTATTAGGATGCAAACCAGCTCCCACACCTATGATCAGTGGCACTCACCTATTCCATGATTCTAGTACACCATACCCTGATGCCCCTGCCTATAGAAGAATGATAGGCAGACTGATATACCTCACAAATACAAGGCCTGACATCTCATTTGATGTTAATCAACTAGCCCAATTTATGGCTAACCCTACTACAACACACTACAATGCTGTTCTCAGAGTCATCAAGTACATCAAGGGCACCCATACTCTAGGCTTATTATATCCTTCATCTTCTCTGCTACACATCAAAGCTTACAGTGATAGTGATTGAGTCTCTTGCCCTGACACAAGAAGATCCATCTCAAGCTATTGCATCTACATAGGCAACTCTCTCATCTCTTGGAAATCAAAAAAGCAGAAGATCGTCTCTAGAAGCTCATGTGAAGCTACATATAGGGCAATGGCCTTAACAACTTGTGAAATCAAATGGATAACATACATCCTTGACGACCTACACCTGCATCCATCACACCCTGCTACATTATACTGTGATAATCAATCTGCCTACACATTGTCTCCAATCATGTGTTCCATGAAAGAACCAAACACATCGAATTGGATTGCCACACAGTCAGGGAACAATATAGCAGAGGACTGATCAAACTTCTCTCTATCCCATCCACACTTCAACTTGCTGACGCATTGACAAAACCCCTAGGCACTATGGAATACTCAAACATTCACCTCAAGCTAGGACTCATAAACATATGTGCCCCAACTTGTGGGGGGTAGTAGACACAGATACTCCACCAAACACCAAGCAACACAAACATAATACACACTTTGCCTCAACATTGCAGACCAAGCATACAATCAACATATCAAGCCAATTCTCCACAGACCTCGATCACAACACACTCCAAGAGAAACCTCAACTGGCCAAGTTAGTGCACCAGAATAACCAACTTGGCCCCCACAATTCAGTTACTTGACCAACACGCAAACTCTCTTGACTCATTCAAAAGTTAGTTAAGTTAGTTATTTTGTTCCCCTTTTAGTTAGGCAAAGAATAGATAGGTATAAAAGGCCCTCAATGCATTCCCTTAAGAATCATGTTTTTCAATTCACTCTTAAAAGTGAACTTTTACTCATCATTAATAAAGCAAGAGGTATTATTCATAACATTTAGCCTTCTTCTTTCTTGTGTAACAATAAAGCTTTCCATAGCCTCTTTTTCTGTTACTTCCCCTAAGGTTACTAGAGAAATTCTAATTTTTATTTTGTTATAGTCAATTCCAATTTTAAACATGGAAGAAGATTATTTGCATGCCAATAATGATAATCACATCATGATGACATCAATATCATGTCAATTGTTACTTTTGTAGCCGAGAATTATAGATTAATCTTCAGCATAATCTGCACTACTATATAAATTTGAAGAACTCCTAGCCTATAGTTTCATACCAAGTATAGTAGGAAGTACTGTTTTTTTATTCTCTCAAGTCTCAATGTTCGTCATTGTATGATATGATGGTGCCCCATTATATGCATCTACATGACCTTCTCTTATACACATTATATAATACTTTATTGATTGGAACAGAACAAATGTGATACGGATACCCTTTATATGATACCAAATTTTCAGTGCTTTCACTGTGAATTTCATAATAATTAAGGGCTATATAGTGTATTACATGTTTTCCATGATCAGTGTTATTAGCATGTTGTAGGATTGTTGATAAATATTTTTAGAAACCAACCAATTTCACATTAAATTATTGGAGGAACTTCCCAAATCTACCAAGAAAAATACTCCTGAAAGGAATTGGAGTTAGGTCCAGTAGGTATCAGATTTATTATAATTCCACAGATTTAGTATAATTCAACTATTTTCTTTAGCAATTTGGCTTGTATGGTTTGGCTTAGAGATAATGTCTTTGTCACTATTTTATACATTCTCCACTGAAAAGAGTGAGTGAGTAGTCTTGGCCTTTGCTTATTAGTCTAAAACATTGAAGGGAATTCAATGTTTTTTTTTTCGATAAATAAAATTGTATTATAATGAGCACAAGGGGTGCCCACCCAATACAAAAGAGATCAAGACGTCAACTTTGTAGTATGAAGTCCTATACAAGTTTTGGGATCAATGCACCAACTTGCAAAAGAAACAGAATTTTTAGAATTAAAAGAGTTAAACCAAATCCAAGATCTAGTTTGAATTAGATCAATAAGGTTCACATAACTCGGCGCCTTCTCCAAGAAGATCATATCATTTCTCAAAAGCCACACAGACCAGACGACGGCAAACCAAAGCATTCTCCACAATTTTGCACATTTACCACTTCTCAGGGATTCATGATGCTTGAAAGACTCCATAATTGAAGAAGTAGTTACAACATTTGTTTGTAACCAAGAATAAAAGCCCTTCCAAACACTTAAAGCAAAGTCACAAGATATGAATAAGTGATCAATGGATTCAACATGATTATTACATAACTTGCAAACCATGTCATCCATTGTCACAATAACATTCCTTTTAAATAATTCATCCTTTGTTGGGAGCCTTCTTCTCATAAGTTTCCAAACAAAACAAGCAATATTTGAAGGAACACAATTAATCCAACAATTTTTAAGCTCTTTACCTATAGGCGATTGTTGATGATTCAATTGAGCCAAATAAGTAGTTTTAACCACATAGTCACCCGAGCTATCAAGACCCCATCTCCAAGAATCAATGACATCTCTTTTACAGGAATGATGATGAATCAAGTCATGCAGATTTCGAGCCATGGATTCCTCTCTGCCAAAAAGACTTCTCCTCCAAGAGATTTCCCAGTACCAAACATCATCCCTCCAATAGCCGTTATCCCCCACCCAAGCGTGTTGGTTTGAAGCAAGACGAAATAATCTAGGGTAGGCCATCTTAAGATTCTGATTGCCCACCCAAGTATCATGCCAGAAAAGAGTATGAAGACCAGTACCAATCTCCTTCAAAACATTTTCATCAAACCACCCACCTATGACCCCGTTAGGAGAGCCCACTCTTTCTAAGTCCTTCCACCACGTCGAAGCAAAAGCAATTGTTGGCATAGACCAATCAAACCCATATTTTGAGTTAATAACCTTCACCCAAAAAGCATCCTTGTCTTGAAGCCTACGCCATCTCCATTTCCCCAACAAAGCATGGTTGAAATGGAAGAGGTCTTTAACCCCTAGGCCACCTAAGTCCTTAAATGAAGATTATTTCAACACAAAGGAACTGAAGGCCAAACTTGTGAATCTTGGGCTTGCCCCACAATTCAAATTAAGTAATCAAGTCCTTCCAATTTCTGAACTTAAGGCTCCAAAATATTATTGTGTAACTAAAAGTTACAAATCTCGTCGAAGAATAGTTCATCTATCTGATTTCTATTTAGAAACTCGGTATCAAACTATATCTGACGATAGATATGAAACATGCAATGGTTTGAATATGGTTGATCCAATTTCTGAAAATGGAAGTACTAAAGGATTTGTAAGGGGACCTTCTTTCTACGTTGCAACTGATAACTTTGTTGTTTCTCCAATATCATCCATTTCTGCTATATCTATAGTTAACAATATGAACACAACCCTTTGTGACATTGAAGAAAAAGAGGTCAGCATTGGCCTTAAAGAGGTAAGAATTTTCCGTAATTGTATGTAGTTTCTTTAATGATTTTATTTGATGGATTTTATTTATTTGTTTATGAATTTTTTTCTTTTTTTTCAGGGACTAAGTATTTTGAAAGCATCATTGATATCATCATCGGCTTTAACCGATGGTCTTGCCCATTTGTTAACGAATGTTAAAAGGGAGGATTATTTGTCAGCCAAAGTCATAGATGAGAAATGAGTGGTTGTAACCTAGGTTTAAAATCTCTGGACAAGGTTGTTGTGTATGTTTGTGTTAGTTAGGTAAGTGTTTTCCAAATTTTCATGTGTTTTCTTTCTTTTTAAGGTTAAGGTATTTTTATCATTTATATAATTTGTCATGGTCTTTGTAATCTGGCGTTAGTATTTGGTTAACTATTCAGCCTTTAATATATGCCCATATTGGGAGTTGCTTTTAATTGAAGTCTTATTATCATAAGGAAAACATTGCTATTTAAAATTGTTCATTAAATTTATTCTTTGTTAATAAAACTTGTGATTGCGTTTTAAATTGTTTATAAATTATTGACTTAAGCCGATGCTGGGTTATCTTTGAATAATATGCGGGGAACAGATAAGTTACATATCTTAATCATTTGAAAAATAAAAACATTTAAGTTATCGTATTTATAAGATACTTTTTTTGGTTTGTCATAAAGTATAGATAACATTAAGAGCACTAAAAGTGCAATAATATTGGAGCCCATTTAAATAAGATATTAGCCTTGTTTCAGAACCAAGATTTAACCCTTGATTCTAAGATTTGTGGTAATGCAAAATATACTCCTATTCAAGCCTAGGACACCGAGTTAAGCCTTATTGTTTCAACCAACTTGGAATTGAGTTCTATGAAGAGTTTGATATAGAAATCACCCCGGGAAAAGCTAACTTGTATGCACATCTTTTTTTTAAATTAGAGGTGCAAATTCACCCCATAATTATGTACTAATATTAAAGAATTAGAATATGATAATTACAAGTTTCTAAACCTATAATTATTAAGAAGCAGTCTGTTTCTAGTGTAGTAAGTAACTAGAAAATGTGGCAATACATTCCGCCAAGTGAAAACTTTTGATTAAATATCAAAGTTTGCAAGTCTGTCTGCACAAGTTTTACTTTCTCTCAAGATATGAGATATATATAAGATCATTGAGTTCAAAAAATTCTTGCATCTTATTAGCCTGGTAACGAGCTTACAATGAGCACTAAGTTTGCACAGAAAGATATATCCACAATCAAAGAAGAGTCATATTCAAGCCAAATAGAATCTCAACCCTTCTTGTGAGCAATCTCGATTGCCAGCATGGCCGAGTTTAACACAGCAAACAATGCATTTTGGATGTCAAGAAAAGAAGTAAAACAACCTACGAAATCACCTCTATAGTCCCTCAAAATTGCACATGTGTTACCTTTACTATAAATATAAGAAACTCTAAAATTCATTGATTTAAGCAATCTATCTACCTTGGAGAATAAGCAATCTATGCTTCCAAATACCTTGGCCAGATAATCAATGCTTCCAAAAGCCAGTTCTTCACTGCTAACACAAATACTAGGAGAATAAGCAATCTATCTTCCTTCCTTGGTTTCAATGCTGGATCCCTTCCCTTTAACTACCTTGGTGTGCCAGTTTTCAAGGGCAAGCCCAAAAGGATTCATCTGCAACCAATTGCTGACAGAATTGCTCAGAAATTGACTACTTGGAAAGGTTCCTGCCTTTCAATAATGGGCAGAGTGGAGCTAGTTAAATCAGTAATTCAAAGCATGCTGGTTTACTCCTTTCACATCTATGTTTGGTCTGCTAATCTGCTGAAATCTCTTGACAAAAGGATCAGAAATTTCATTTGGTCAGGGGACTCTGAAGTTAAAAAACTAGTCACAGTTAATTGGCATCAAGTTTGCTCCCCAACTCAGTTTGGTGGTCTTGGTGTGAAGTCAATCTCGAAGATGAACAAAGCCTCCCTCATTAAACTTTCTTGGACTATGATATCTTCTACTAAGGATTGGGCTGTTTTCTTTAGGAAGAGATTTGGTAGAGACTTCACAGTTTCTCCTAGACACTATAAGTCTTCAATCTGGCATGGCATTAAAGTCAATTGGTCTCACATACATATCAACTCTTCTTGGATAGTGGGGGATGGAGCCAAAATCAAATTTTGGACAGACAATTGGATTGGATCACCTTTGGTGGAGCTCTTGAACATTCCTTCAAATCTTATCTCAAATCTGAAGGCTTATGTTGCTGACTTCATTCACCAGGGCAGATGGACTCTTCCTACTCAATTGGTGGAGCTTTTCCCGAATGTGGCTAAAGCAATATCCATGATTTTAATTCCAAATAATGAGGATAGAATGATCTGGTATGGAACTTCTGATGGCACTCTAACCCTCAAAGATGCCTACTCCAGCATATCTTCTAATGCTAATCCTGAGAAATGGTTCAAGGAAATCTGGTCTAATACAACTCCTCCCTCTAAATCCTTCATAGCTTGGAGATGGAAACATAATAAAATTCCCACTGATGATAATCTACAGAAGAGAGGATGCAATGTCGTCTCTATGTGTAGTCTTTGCCATCACAGTCCTGAGACCTCTAATCATATCTTTATGCATTGTGATTTTTCTCAACAGTTTTGGTTATGGCTAAACCACACATTCTCCATAAACATAGACACTTCTTGCACGACCATTTGGAGGACAAGCAACACGGCCTGGAGTTCTCAGACAAAAGAGGTCTTCTCTATTTGCACAGTTCACATTATTGCCTCTATTTGGTTTTGCAGAAACAAAGCAAGGTTTGAGGACTCTATAATCCCAATGACTAGAATTATGGACAAGCTCAAGATGGATATTAGTTTTGCTGCTAATAACTCAAAGTGTCATGCTAATAACAATCAAACTGAGTTTGCCATATTGAGGAGTCTTAACATCTCCTTACGCTTTAAAAGAGGTCCTAGGATAAAGGAGATACTCTAGCATCCTCCCAACTTTGGTTGGCTAAAGGTAAACACAGATGGAGCAGCACAGGGAAGCCCTGGTTTAGCAGGAGGGGGAGGAATTTTCAGAGACCACCTTGGTAGATCTGTGGCTTGTTTTGCTGCCTTCTATGATATTCAACATGCCATCTATGATGAGCTGCTTTCGGCCATTCTAGCTATTGAGTTTGCTTATGCAAAGGGTTGGCATCATCTCGGGATTGAGAGTGACTCAACTCTTGTAGTGGGTATCATTAAAGGGCATATTCAACCCCCTTGGTCACTGGCTTCCAGATGGAGCATATGTAATTCCCGGTTATCTTCCATGTCTTGGAATGTGTCTCATATATTCAGGGAAGGTAATTCTTGTGCGGATTTGCTAGCCAATCATAGTATAAGGTCGATGACTTTTACTTGGTGGGATTCAATTCCTTCCATAATATTTTGGGACTGTAATAGGAATTGGTTGGGTCTACCAACCTACAGGTTCATAAACTTGTAATGGATTTCGGTTTTTCTTATTAATTCAGGGGTGCTTCAGCACCATTGCTTGAAAAAAAAAAAGAATGACACTAGGCTTGTTCCAAGCGTTTCTTAGTTTCCAAGGAATTGCTAACTTGCACTTGAAAATGTCCACCACCATACTAGAATTACATTCCAACCAAACTGCATATAATAACTCAACATATAGAATGTTGATAATCAGCTTCAAAGATTTTAATTGCATTTGCATCTCCCCTAATACAAGGCTGAGAGAGTTGAGAGATAGCAATGTCATTGAGTTCTTAAGAGCTTGTGCGAAGGTTTTCCCATTGGACATCAATTTCTGCTTTTCGATCGATGTTGCTAATCCACTAAGAAAACTCCAAGTGTTTGGTCGGGTATTCAATATTCATGTTGAAGATATTTGGGATGTTCTAAGAAAATCCCTTTCAGAGAAAAGCATCAACCCTATCATAAAAATTAATATTGATAACTGAAAAATTGATTCGCCTTCTTGAAAGAAAAAATCCAAAGATAGTGATGACTGTTTAATGTCAGAAAATTATGATTCATTAAATAGAGTGAAACATATGACAAACCTATATGTGACTTTTCTAGTTATTAAATGATGTCTTATTTTATCAAAAAGTGAAAGAAAAAATGATATACACACACTAAAAGAGTTTTTACATTTTCAATATATAATCAATTATTCATTTATTATCAAAATAAAAATAATACAAATAAACAATAAATAAAATATAAATTATATTTAAATTTTTACACTATTAATATCTATCACACTCGAACTAGAATACCAATGAACGGTCAATACATTTATTTATTTTTTTCTCGGTGAAAAAGAGATAGATTCGTTTTATTACATTCTGACATTAACTTCATATTCTGACAATAATCTTCTGATGAGTTCCTAGGACGAAGAAGCATTTCTTTACATGTATCTGACCAAAAATGCTTTTCCTCAAGATTTGCCACACTTTGATACAATGAAGTCAAGCACCCAACACTAACGTTCTTCATGCTTGAATCATTTGAAACAATCCTAGCAATTGTTCCCAAAGGGAAGGTTAAGAAACTTAACAAGACATCCACAAAGTCCTTACCAGTCTCTGCATACACAACTTTGGTTATCTTTTTATCTACCAAAATTCTTAGGGTTGCTTTTTTCTCTGTTGATGATGCAGCAGCAATGGGGAATTTTTCCGAAATTTCACAGTGTACTAATCACAAAGTAACTTATAGTCTTGGTTATTTGAATAGTATCCTCCTTATGTAGTATTTATAAAGAATGCAAGTTTAATATCCAGTGTGCTATTTGGACTTCCTATCTCTCCCACTTGCTTTGAATTCATGAAGTTTATCCAATTTATGACGTAATTATTATATCCCATATATTTCTTATTATGTGAAAAAAATAAAAGTACTCTTCAACCAGGAAAAATGATGTGAAAAATAAGCAAATTTTCAAAAACAAAAGTTGCCGAAATTTTAATAATTGATCAAGGGCATGAAAAGTGAGGCAATTGTTTATAACACAATTTGAAAATTTCCATGCAAATTAATACATTAAATTCGACGTGTGAATATCTAGTCTCATATAATTAATGTGTCATGTAGAAGGAACTATTGTTATATAGAAAAACGAGTCAGTCTCATTGCCACATTGGCTGATTTGTAGTATCGTCTACATAGAAACACGAAATTCTCTTTAATTAAGACTTATATAGATGGCGGGTTATCTTTACTGCTTTTATAACGTTTCCATTATCTTTAACTTTGTGACCTTTCTAATTCTCAAAGCCTTCAAGTTCCATTGAAAATTGGAAGGAAAGAAAAGATAAGTGGAGAAAAGAAATGCACTAAAAACTTTTTCTCTCTTATATGGAGAGAAAATGAATGGAAAAATCAAATTGATGCTTACTTATATTAATAAAGCTTCTATTTTGTTATTTAAACAATTCTTATTTCACTAATATACATTTTTTCTTTTTTTCATATCATATAATTAAAAAATCACTATTTTTTACTACGTTTCTTTTCTTCAAGTTTTATTTTTTACATTTTTTCACTTAAATCAAATACAATGTAAATCAAATTATAACTTTATTATCTACCACAAAAATTATAACTTTATTAAAATAATTAATTTATTTCTTACATCTTTTTAAACTTTTTAGATATATTAAAAAAGTTTAAGCTATTTTTATTGCTTTAATTCTTTTTTATATTATGAGAAAAGATGATATGCTTCATACCTTGATATTCTCTTTTCAGTATTTGATGGAAGATTCAAGTGAATAAAGAAAACAAATACAATATATAGTGGAACTTATGTTTTTACGTTCTTGTTCATGTCTTTTTCATTATTAGTTATAAGAGTGTGATAATTATGTATTGTCAATGTAAAGATTTATACACATTCAATATATTATCACATTAATTTGTATTATTATTATTTGTGGAAAAGTCAATGATATTAAACATGAATGATAAATAACAAAACGATAATGTATAAAATTCATAGATTTTTCTCTCAAATTATAATTATATTTTTCCTTTCATTATCTACCATACCAAACAACTAAAAAAATCATCACATTTTCTACTCATTTTTTCTTCTTTATTTTTCTTTCTTCAACTTTTCTTTCCCTCCCCTTTCTATTTATTATATTAGGTATTTTTTATTACCGTTTTAAGTAGTTTTATGCTATTTAAAAAATGATTAAAATTATCACTACTTTTTTATAAGCAAAGAAATTTGATTAAAGTAGATGTGTTAAAATGGGTTACTAATACAGGTTTGGGGTATCCCACATCGGGTTCGGGCTAAACCGGACTGAACAAAAAAGTCCATATATAATTTATGCATATCAAATTGTAGCCAAATCCCGCACTAAGCGGGTTCCAGGTTATAAGGGGCCAACCCTCCTAATACTAAAAAATATTTATTTAAATTTAACTTATTTAATATATATATATATATATATATATATCATTTGATATTAATGCGTAAATTTTTTAACACATTTGTTATACCCAATACAACCAAACATATAGATCTAATATCTTGTGTTTGATCAGTTAAGACGTGATGTCATGTCCACATATATGATTTTCAACATAACTCCTACTAAATCTCTCATTTTTATTGGACTTTCGATCGCTAACACAATATAAATTGTAACTTCACTTATCAAAATATTACCACTTTGGTTTATGGTAATTGTAATATAGGCTCAAGTTTAGAATAAATTTTATATCTAAAGGTATAATCATAATCGTAATATATGTTCATTATTCTTTACTCAATTATCAATACTTATATTGTAAACTATTATTTTAAATTTGGTTCTGTGGAGTTCTCTATGATAAACAATTATGTTGTCTTTTAGTTTTGTTGTTAAAGTTATTTTCTTTATTACGTTTTTGTTGCAAAAGTTTGATCAACTCAATACACAATTAAGATATGAAAAATTAAATCTCTATAGTTTAATTTTTTCTCATTTCATTTGATATACTATTTTGCTATTGTGGTTAAGATGATATTATACAAAATAGAAAAAATAATACTTCAAAACTTTTGGTGTTTTGGTTTTTATCTCACTCCAAAGTTTTTGATGCTTTATAAAATCAAAATAAATTATCTAAAAACTTTCAGATATATTTATGTCTATTTAATCATTTTTCCTCACCTAATTTAATAGTCCCCATTAAATTCCCTTCCAATTTTTCCCCAACTTTTCAATGATTACTTTTTTCTATACACATATAATTGAGATGGAAATATCATAATATATTTACTATTTGTTGATATTTATTTCTTGTTTTAAAAGTATGGTTAAATAAAATTAGGTATGCATTAGTTAACATTAAATAACAATTGTGTTAATACATATAAATATAGAAGAAGAAATAAGAGACTCGACTCAAATCTCGGGTCCTATTTATTTATGGTCCAAAAAACACAAATCCAAACCTAAATCCATCGCTTCAGCAGCCACAAAATTACAAACAAAATAACTTATTAACATTTGATAACGATTACCAACTTCTAAATCTCATCAGAAATCAAAATTTTCAATTACATCATCAAGTAACGATAAGTCAATAATCATAAAAATATCAATTTATACAATTTCTTAAAGTTGAGAGAATAATATAAATTATGAAATTATAGAAAAATATATAATGTTAAGGACATAGAAGATAAACTAGACAGAAATCATATTCTTCAAAATCATATAATATCTAGACATATATAATTGAAAATTGATAATCGTGATAATCATAACAACAAGAGTAGAATTATCTTACTATTTCTAATCTTAACACCAGGATACTTTGTCAAAATAAATTGCTTATATCCTTTTACCTTTTTTTTCATTAAATAAAACTAGCAAATGTGGTTCAAAAATTAATTACGAAAATATAACAATTTTTTTTGAGATATTACAAAAAAAAAGTCCTAATATCTCTGCTTTAGTATTCGTGATTTGAATGTACTTGTTAAAATGCAGAAAGATACAAGCATATTCAAACGCATGCATGCTATATTAGATGGAGCATGGAAGAGAAAATTCTTGTAGCATTTGTGAAGCTTCAATGATTATTTGGATTAAACGTATGCTGAAAACTGTTCACATAGAACGGATATAAGTGTGTATGACATACAGTGTTTTAAATTGTCTCAATTTCACAGTTTCATAAACAAAAACTGAGTTTTATGTAAACACAACATAAGGGAAGTTAGGTCAAATAAATGTAAAAACATGCATACCTCCTTCTGAGTGACATTGACAGTTACTACTTTGATAACAGTGAAGTCTTCAATTCCAAAATTCTTGGGTTGAGTAACACTGCTATGAACATTATCAGGGATTACTTCAAGATCATCATAAATAATAAAAGTAGACCTGTCAGGTACAAACCCTTCACTCTTAATCAATAAAGTACTTTCAGGTAATATCTCTCGATTCATCAATTTCCCGCATTTGCATCTTTTATTCCTGAATAAACTCAACAACCCACCACTTTTATTACGACTGCAGAATCAGTCATCACATATGAAGTACTTTGTCTTCTCTGTGTCATCAATGTTAAGCTTCATATTTTGACAATAATCTTCTGATGAGTTCCTTGGATGAAGAAGCATTTCTTTACATGTATCTGTCCAAAAATGACTCACATCTAGATTTGCCACACTTTGATACAATGAAGTCAAGCTTCCAACATTAACCTTCTTCATGTTTGAATCATTAGAAACAATCCTAGCAATAGTTCCCAAAGGGAAAGTTAAGAAACTTAGCAAAACATCTACAAAGTCCTTACCAGCTTCTGCATACACAACTTTATTTTTCTTTTCATCTACCAAAATTCTGAGGGTCACTTTTTCCTCTGGTGATGCTGCAGCAGCAGCAGTAGCATTTGGGTGTTTTCTTTTCATCTGCACAACTTCACAGTTCACTAAGCATAAACAAAATAATAGTATTGGGGATTAGTAGTTTATCCACATTATGTAGTATTTATAAAACAATGAAAGTTTCATATTCAGCACTCTTTCGACTTCCTACCTCTCCAACTTCACCTTTCATCGTATATTATCTTCTAAGAAAATGTTAAGAGCTCCTACTAAATCTTCATACATCACATCACAATAGAATGATATATATATTATTTGTAAAGCAATGATTAATAAATAAATGTATCATTTTATGACACATTAATTTTCTTATAATATGAAAGGATTAGTAGGAAGATATAGTATTTTCATTATATCCCATATCTTTCTTTTTATAATAAAAATAAAACTACAGTTCAACGTTGAAAAATAAGCAAATTCTCAAAAAACAAAAGTTGCCGAATTTTAGTAATTGATTGAGGGAACTATGTAACAAAACTTTTAATATTCTCATGCAAATTCATTGGTCACATTATAAAATTAATTAAATTGAAGAAACGATTAATAAATGTTGTTAACGTATTACAATTTTAAAGAGTAGACATAATCAAATTTAAGATAATAACATTATTAATCATAGTCTTTAATTCACAACAAACTGTATAAATGGTAGTAAAAATAAAAGTGCAGCAGTAAAAATTTATACACATTCAATATATAATTCATAGATCATTTATTTATATGGATTTATTACTTATATTTAATAAAACTAATGATAGTAAAATATAAATAATAGATAATAACAAAAACTCTTATAATTTATATACATATTTTTCTCTAAGTATTAAGAGTCTAATGTGTTCTGAAGAAGGAACGCTTGTATATAGGAAAACGAGTCACTCTTATTATCACATTTGCTGATTTGTGTATCGTACTGCTTAGAAACTATCAATTCTCTTTCATGAAGACCCACATAGACGGTGACATGGTGGGTTATCATTATTCGTTACTGCTTTTATAAAGTTTCCACTATCTTTAACTTTGTGACTCATAAATACACAATGCCTCGAATGATTTTTCCACTTTATATTTATTACATTCGATGCTTTTTATTAGTTTTTTAAAGTAGTTTTATCCCTTACAATTTAGAGGCAACTGTATTTTTATTTTCTGTCACCAACATGCTCAATCGGAATATCAATGGGCTTAGTATATCCCATCTTCTAAGTTTAACATGTATCAACAATGGATTTCCAACTAAAGATTACAATACTAAAGGGGAACAACCATATGATTACGAGAATAAAGTATCTTCTTATATCATGAGATAATTTATCTCTTCTGACCAATAAATATATAACATGTATACTATTTTATTTAGTTTTAGAAATATTTTTATTAACTTAGTAGTTTGATTTTAAGATAGGTGGCTCAAATTGGATTTCATAAATATATTTCTTTTGAGCAAGCTTTTACATTAACCAAAACTAAATTATTTCCACCAATAAGGCCAAATACAGTTGGTATGTAACTACTTTTTTAAGTAAGTTGTAAGATTTAGTTTATAAACTTAACAATATTTGCAGAAATTAAACAAGGAAAAGGTCACACTGAACCTCCTTTTAAAACCTTTTCCCCACTAAATTAATTTGTTCAGCCTTTTTCCTTTCCCTCAACAGTTTTAGGCCTAAATTCAATAAACCATATGAATATGGATCTTGAAAGAAACCCAGAAAGCATTTTGTTCCTTTATTGAAGACATGTATTTGTAAGTCCATTTACGAGTTGAATTTTGAGGGGATTTAAAGACTTCAGAGCTCTTTTCACAAGTTTAGTAAGGTAACATTGGAAAATACAAGTTTAAACTTTGTAATGGTTTGAACAAACCATTGTCCTATGCAAACTTAAATCAGCCCAAATTATTTCTACACCTACATCAAGATTCAAGAATGCTTACTTCTTGTTTTCATCTTATAGCACTCTCAACTCTGCCTCAAAATATGAGAGACCTTAATACTCACCAACATTTATATCAGCCTACAATATTTACACACAATGATCCATTTAACCACATCAACAATAGCATTTCTCTCCCAAATTCACAGTATCAAAAACAGATCATCATCCAAATATCAACAAAGAAGTCATAAAACGTATCAACATATCAAAATCACTACAACCAAGTCAGTACTTCATTCTAGAACAGAAAATATAAAATCCACAAATCCTTCACATTGCAACTTGCTGCAACTAACTGTCAGCACCATATCTTGAATAACAAAAAAAAAACTACTAACATTAGGTCCATAAACCAAGGATTTAAATCTGATCCATGGAATGCGGTCACAAAACCCGATATGTTAAGGTTTTGTGAGTCACCGAAAAAGCACCATAACATCCAGGTTTTGCGAGTTTCCGAAACCGCGACAGCTATTTAAAACATTGGTTAAAACTACTAAACATGAAATAAAGCATTGATTCATTCACATAGTAATGTAATAATTCCCTATAACAAAATCATAAAACTAAGACCTAATCAAATGATTTCCAATCTCATAAGAAAGAAACGCATCAACACAAGCATATTGAACCTGTTCAGCAGTGAGCCACACATTATCCCACTTACTCATCGAAATCCTCTTCGGCTTAACAACCTCCAATCCAAGAACCCTAAACGACAGCGTTTTAAGCCCAGCCTGTTTCAAATCACGTTCACCATACCTATCAGCAGCAACACCTCTCAAATCAACGACACTCGCAACACGCAAATCATAATCCTCTACAAGCTTCTCAACGTCCTCTTCAATCCCAACCCCTACGAACGTGTTTCTTGTGTCAGCGAGAAATGAAACGAGCGCGTGAGGGATCGAAGGCGCGTGGAGGATCTGGAAGACGAGGCATCGATCGGCGACGCAGAGTTGGAGGGTGGCGACGGGGTTGTTGGAGGAGGAGGAGAAGTTAGGGCGCCACTCGACGTCGAGGCCGACGGTGAGGGAGCGGCGGTGGTTGGAGAGAGAGAGGGTTTCGGAGATCCAGGTGGTGACGTAAGAAGGATCAGAAGTGAGGAGAGTGTGAATGGAATGGGAATGGAAAGTGACGTCATAGAGATTGTGAGAATCGTAAGGGAGATGGTGATCGACGATGCTCATGTAGTGACTCATCTTCAATGGAGAATGTGAAGAGAACGTTTCTGTGTTGGATTTTGGACTGAAGATTTTTACTTATATTGGTGGGAATTTGGATTTTGAATCTTCTTCAAATTTCAACTAACTTCAATAATTAAATCACATATCGGTTAAACTGTATATACTAACTTATATTTATATATATATAAACCTATAATAAAAAAATTCAAATAGATAGATACTCAAATTTATAATTCATATTCATAATCTACTCAAAATTCACAAACTTTAACAAATAAAAAGTTTAAATTACAAAACATATATTAATCCAAAAACACTACTTAACGATCGCAAAATATAAATAAATGATACAAGTTCACAACTCACTCTACAAAACAAATAAATTTGGAGTTTTAATATATAACATAAGTAGTCAAAGTTGTCTCATATGGATATTATATTTTTGCATCAAATCCTATCTTCAGACAATACTCCAAGATTACACAAATGTCAATGGGATTACAAACGAATATTAGAAACCAAAAGGTGTAATCTAAGTAAGTCTTGAAAGTATGTGTCTTAAAGTGTTGAAAAAATGATGGAAAGATAAGTCACATTGTAATGAGTTTTTTAGTTTTTAAGTTTATTTTTCAAAAACAATATGTGTATAAACCAACTGGTTTAGTTAAATACCGGTCGGTTCACCGGTTTTGATATTTAGCCGGTTCAACATCTGTACCGTACCGGTTAGGGATCCGGTTTTCCGGTTCAACCGATCGGTACGGTACGGTTTTTACATCATAGCTTTTCTTAACAAAATTTTGTTAGTTGGAGTTAAACTTTTAACTTTTTTGCCTTCATGTGATCTAGCAGCATCTTACATTACTACATCTATATTTTTTTGATAAAATTTGAACTAATTGATGTCATTTATTATATAAATTTTATTTGCTAATTTTATTTTATTCAATAATGCATTTCTACTTTTTTTAGTAATCTATTATGTTTAGTTTGGAATTGGATTTTAGAATGGAGAGAAATTTGGGATTCATTTCACAAGTGTATTTCATGCTTATAAGTCACCTCTTTCCATTTTTTTCTCTCGAGAATTCAACTCTAAAAATGTATATCACTCAGATTTGATATTTGTTTAAAATTAAAGACAAATATATATATTGTATGAGTTTTATACACTGATATTGTATTATATATTATTTATATTTTATCGTTATTGATACTTTAAAATAGTAATATAAATAAATGGTAGTTAATATATTAATTTGTATATAGACAGTACATAAATATTTCACTGGTGAAATTTTTTATTAAGTTAAAATAGCTTTCATCAATATTTAAAGAAAAAAATATTGATGAAATTGTAGATAGAGTACCGATTAGGTTGTCCTCTTTGGTTGAAGGGTTTCCATATCCATTCTGCTGTTGTAGCATGCTGACAAGCCCCTTATAGTATTCCTTGCTTAGTCCAAAAACAGCTTCTTCCTCCTTATGTTGGTCATGACCATGTGTTGAGGTGATTGAATTGATTTGTTGGTTCTTGGTGAACTAAAAGTTGGGTGAAAAGTCATGAATTGTGTAACAAGTTTCAATAGTATGTCATTGTTTCTTGCAATGAGTACAAAACTTGCTTGAACCTAGAGGCTTATTCCAAGTTCCTTTATTGGATGCTTTACTATTATGTGTTGTATCCTTGGTATATGCTCCTCCCTTTTTCCAGTTTGTGTCAATATGCATTGTTTTTGCTTCTGTGTCATTCCCATACATTTGAGTTTCTTGCTGAATGACTAGTGAAAGAACCTTGTTCATGTTTGGAAGAGGTTCCATCAACATGATCTGAGACCTTACACTCGAATTTGAGTCATTGAGCCCCTTCAAGAACTTGATAACTTTGTCTTTTGTTTTGAACTTTTCAATGGTGCAGTTGCATTTAGCAAGGGGTCTGAAAATTTTCAAATCATCTCATAGGCTCTTCATCCCAGTGTGATATTTGCTTACACTAAGATCCCCTTGCCTATAGTTAGCAATAGCTTCTTGTAAGTCTGCAATTTTGAAGAGATTTCCTTGAGAAAATATCCCCCTGAGTTCCTCCCAGACTTCATAGGCCTTGTCAATCCATAAGATGCTTTGTGAAATGGATGGTGAGACTGACCTTATGATCCAGGATGTTACCATGTTATTTTCCCTTTCTCATGCTTTGAAAAGTAGATATCCCTTTCCTCGCATTTGGATGCTTCCATCTACAAACTCAAATGTCTACTTAGAGATGAGACTCATCCTCATCGATCTACTCCATTTGTGGTAACTGTTGCCGTTTAGAGGAGGTGAGACAAGTCCTACTCTTGGATTATCTGAGGGATGCACATAATATGGATCTTGCGTGATATCCATGTGAGAATTTGAAACAATTGAAGAAGTAGAATTTATCTTGAATGCAACAGAGCTCTTTATGAAAAGAGCTCTGATACCATAAAAGATGGAGAAGAGTGATCTTCTTGAGTGGAAAGAGAAGTGAATAACACTTCTTGAATATGGAAGAAAGAAATAAAAGATAGAAAAGAAGATATTGTATTGAATCTTTTGTGTGAATTGAATATAATAGAAAACTAATCCTACTTATATATATGAAAAATCTAAGGCTTAACTAACTAACCAGGCTTAACAAACTAACAACCTATAAAGCACATGTGCTAAAATACAAAAGAGGAAAAGATGGCTAAAGGAGTTGCTTGCTGAACAAGGTATCGTGGGCTGCAATAAGGTGTAACTATTCTGGACTGGTTTTGGTGTGCTCTTGGTTTGGTTGAGTTGGCTTTATGTTTTGGTCTGGTGGAGTTGTGTCTTGGTCTGGTTGATCGAGTTGCAAAGTATGCAAAGTAGAATGGTTCTAGTTTGAATGCCTTGATATGGTTTTGTCTTGACTGAATTGGATTGCTGATTTGTGTTTGGTTTGATTGATTAAGTTGATGTTGGCCTTGCTCTTGTTGTGTTGAGATTGATGTTTCTGGTTTTGTTGGATTGTTTGTTGCATCGTCTTGCATTATAACTTGATTGTCTAATAGAATTAGTGATAAGTAATATGAGATGTTAACTACTCATTAGGACACTAATTTCGACAGATAAATATACTCTGATGGTGAAAGAATCATGGTTTGATTATGTTGTGTTGTTGAATCAATTGTATATCTATAGATAGTTGAACATTAATATCTCATAAATTTTATCAAATCATTTAACTACTTTAACAAAAACCAACAATTTATCTGAACAATTTCTCCAATTACGAATAATTTTAGTTGAATGACCTAATATCCCTCAAATCCTTATAGATAGTGTAACTCTTATACTTAGTTGTAACAACCCAATTTTGGTTAAATTTTGGTTTTAGCATAAGTTTTCAACTTAGCATTGTGATATGTTATTTATATTTCTTCACACTATATTTGGTTATGGTTATGGGAGAATGAATTTTTAATGAAGGGGAGGCAAAAATGGGAAAAAGGAAAGAAAACACTCTTCCCTGTTTCTTTTAATCAAAGATGAAGGGAGAGAGTTAAAAATAATTTTTATTTTCTTATCTCTTGTTTGATTTAAAGGACTATGCATGTCTACCATATTCTAATGGATTTGTGTAATATAATTATAACATCTATAAAATATTAATTGTTTATATTGATCTTGCCAAATTTATATCTCTAATTTTTTTAATTCAACATGTTAAAGAAAGTCCAATTTGTTTTATATTAAAAAAATCAACTTCAGTAGCTCATACATTGTTTTTTATAAATAAAAAATATTTAACTTAATTAAGATCTTGAATTTTTATGTAGGAAAAAAAGGTTTATTTTTAAAACCTTAAACCCGTTTGGCACTGGAATGGGAATACAGTATACGAGTCTCCAAACAGCACCCTAGGGTTTTTACACTGTCCTATAAATTCAAAGAACCCCAATTCCAATTCTTCCTCCATCAACCTCGTCTCTGCCGATTATTTTCAAATGTTAAACCTTCGAAGTTGTGTTTCAAATTTCTATTATCCTCAATTTCATTCTTATATATATTTTTAAAATTTTTGTTTCGAAGCATCAGTGATGAACAATCTCAATTTGTTATCCTTGCACTTTGATTGTCAGTGAAGAAAATAATGGGGAATGATTACTCTGAGATGCTCTTTCTCCAATTTGTTCTTTTATTATTGTTATTATTTTTCAAAAGTTATGATTTTTGATTCATTCACTTAAAAGTGATTTTTTTTTAAAAAGTACTTATTTGATTGATTTATGGATCTGTGATGTTATAATTAAACTGCGTTATCTATCTGATACTTCCTCAGGGAATTGAAGATAACTATAATTTGCTGAGATCTGTTAATTTTGTTCTTCATATCCATTATTGTTTTTCTTTCAAAAACCCCATTTTTCTGATGTAATATGAATATATTAGCCTTAATATTTTATGGTTTATAATAAAGTTTAGTTTTTTAGCATGTTTATTAGTGTAAATGTATGAGATCTGTGATGTTATTTAAAACTGCGTTATCTATCTGAAAATCCTTTATTGGAACTGAAGATAATAGTAATATACTGAGATCTTGCTTTTGTAGTGTTAATGATGTTTTTGATGCTGAATTAATCAATTCATATTCATGTTTTATGCTTGTTATTAAATTATCTGTTTTACAATATCTCAGTTGTTCTAGGTGCTTCCTGTTGTAATTAACTAATGATATTTGTTCTTTAGTTTGTTCGGAGGGTTGAGGAATTGAACCATGTTGAAGTTGGTTTTGGGTTGGGTGAGATAGATTAATGGTGAGATTATGTACATGAAAAGGGTTTGGATCTGGGTCTATGTTAATGGCTCTGGCACTTAAGTCAATTTATCGTGTGTCTTCTACTCTGGAATTGAATCTTTGATCTTATCACTATTATCTTGATGTGGAGAAGTTTAGTGGGATCATGGGGGAGTTTATGGCCATTTGGGTTCTGTCTTTCGTAGGGGTGAGTATAGGTAGGATTGAGACGAATTAAGGCTAGTTCTTTTATACGACCTTATATGTTAGTCGTTTCAATTTTTAAAAACATGTTTGGCTGTAGACCTAAATTTAACTCAACTCTTAGTATTGATTGAATTACCTTTTAAATCTAGTTCTGGACTCGATTTAATGTAATGCGTACTTGTTTTGTTAATATTTTTTTATTAGGATATGTAATTTAAGGTATAAAATGATATAGGTATATATTGTTAATCATATATAATAAAAAATTAGAAAATTAATAATATTTTTGACCAAACATGATGAGTGAGTGACCACAAAATGTATTGAGTTATGTTTGCTCTCTACTTGATGCTGTATATTGATCACCGAATACAACTTGGACACCGAATACAACTTGGACCCAATTATAATGGGACCTTATCAAGTGAACATGCTCATGTACAAAATTTCCAAGTAGCCTTTGTTAATTTAAATGTTTGGAATCCGAAAAGAAAATACAGAATCAGCATTGTCTAAGATCAATATTAAGAGTTTAAAATTTGTGCATTGATATTGTAAAATTTTTATACATATATCATCTATTATTGATTTGTAATACTTTTGTTTGAAAGTCAGTAGTAGTTAACTTGACAATGTAAAAAACACTCACAATTTTGGTATATTAAATGCTAATATTAAAGTGATATTTAGGTGTTATTTTAAGGTATAAAAGACTAATAATATTTGTATGTCAATAATAAAGCTAACATAATTACCTATAGTGACAAAATTCATGCTAACATGATCACATTTCTTATTCAGACGGATAATTATGCACCTAAGTAGTTGCATTGTAAAACATTAAAAACTTCGATTACAGAATCAATCTTAGTCCAATATTTTTTTGTATTTTTAAGAGTATTTTGTCTCATCTTTTTTGATAAAGAATTAATTAATTTTGGGATATGACTATCATTTTTAATAAATGTCGTCTTAGGCATTGAACCTTATCTTTTTTATTATAATGAGATCTAATGGGACCTTATATCAATACATCAATACTTTGTTGGGAGGACTATCCCACATTTTGTACTACTCTATGTACCATAATTTTTAATTAGTTGAAACAAAATTATTTAAATTAAAATACAAACTATTAAATATTTTTTTGGCCGATCATATCTTTTGGCATATAATAGCACAAAAAATTGAGACAATGAATGTGTCCCCTACTTTGTTAGTCAATTCCAAAGATTTGAAAACTATCATGAAATATTTCTAGACATTCTAATACTCCCTTAACAAATTCACAAGAAAAAATTTGATACAATGTAGAATTGAAGGATTTTTGGCAGGGATTGAGGATTTTAGGTAGGATCACGATAGTTCTGTATGAGTCTAGGTAGTCTATTATCCAGACTTGACCTATGGCTTCATTTTTTTACTTAGGCTCGCCTAAATCTATGTTGATATCAGCTAAATCGGCTACTCGTGGGTCCTTAGGTACCCAATGAATTTCAAGTGACCATAAATTTAAAAATTTTAAAAATAATTATAAATAATTTATGTAATTGTACAATCTTATATGTTATTCAAGTAATCATACCAAAAAAATTATAAAACAAAATTTAAATTTATTATTAAACAAAAGTCATTTTCCTCATACAAATATATAAAAAAAGCAAAGTCATTAAATTCTGGTTTCCCACATGTATCATTGCACTAAATCCTGTCCAAGTCGGGAATTCACATGTATGTGAGACTAACTCTCTCAGCACATATTTTTTCCATCCACAAGACTCAACCCGAGACCATGCTTAAGGAGAATGAAGAATGTACCACTTCAAAAATTGATTTTGTAAGAAATGTTTAATCAACATTACATTTGGATAATCAAATTAAAGGTTGATTGTTCGATTTATTTACCAATTAGGCAAAAAAGGCTTATTAGATCCCTATGTATTGTACTAAATTAAAGGTTGACTGTTCGATTTCTAATAACGATATTTGCTTAGAGACGGCCACACATCCCGATTATGCATAAAAAGGTTCAAAGCTCTAGCTTATAGAGAACAAATCATTCATTAAGGTAGCAATTTGAATGCCTATCCCCACACGGGAACATATCTGCTGTCTCACACTTTGTACCACTCTATGTACCATTGGCTTATAATTGGTCAGAAAAATATTTAATAATTAAATTTTAACTTAAATATATTTTTCTGACCAATCACATGCCCATGAAACATGAAGTGGCACACAGTATGAGACAGCAAATGTGTACCCATCTCCATACCCATAAGCTTGTCTCTAAGAATAAGGTTAGGACAAGGTTAAGGGATCAAATTGTGCCAAACAGTGAGAGGGTCACCAGAAGCAGATTCAATTACTCTTTATCTAGTATAGAAACCACATTCCTTCAAGAATTTATTGAACTATTTTAAGGTAACCAAGTATTAGATGTGATATGGAACACCAACAAGGCATTGGTCTAGTAGTGTAAGACCATACTGTATCTCCAGATAGACTAAAATGTCAAAGTTTCAATTCTTAGTAATGATATTTGTTGGGAGAGACTGACATGCACTCCGAAAAAGATTAGTTTATTAGGATACTCTTTTCACTATAAAGAAAGAAGATGTGATATGGAGGAAAAAATGTTTGATATAATTGTGGCTTATATGTTATCAATTTATCATATACAATGAAATCTCTCTAAACAACATCATAACATTGTAGAACACATACATAACATTTAAGCTGGTAATGTTTCAAAAAAATAGTATAGATATATATAATCTTTAATTCAGAGTTGGATCTGGGTCTCAAATTGCTCAACAATAGAAAATATAACATGAGAAAAAGTAAATTCAATAGTTCTTTACCACACTACAATATAGCAAAACCTGAATACAAGAAACATTGATTTACAACACAATCTTCCAACTAGTTCCCTACTTCAGATCTATTCCTTACCATCTTTAATGGCTTTATCTACAACAATATTGACTTTCTTGTACTCGAATTCTACAGGCTGCATAACATACTCCTCCGGCGCCACAGGTCGTCGATTGCTGAAGATGGTCCACACATAAAGCATAACAAATGCTACCAAAGATCCACATCCAGCACCAAATATCATTGCAGCTAGAACTCTTAACAGACAATCACTCCTTGCTTTCACTGCCGGAGTCTCGGTATCCTTATTAATAAGGAACTTCGGAAGTGGATTCAAAGGCTTAGAATGCATCCAATATGGAACAAACCCTTCAACAAATCTCCATGAGGAAAGAGAGCATGGTTGAGAAGAATCACCATTCACAGGCCTAAAGCCTACAAACATTTCTCTAGCATCCCACACATTTGAGAAGTTAATTGTATGACTTAACAATGGATCAATAGGCCTTGAATTACTATACTGACTCAACCTTACTTCGAAGCGATTCGAAAACCCTTCATAATCAATCCAAGCATGAAGTTTTTGACCTCTACTTAGACCCATATTCATAGAGAAATTACTGCTTATTTTAGCAATCACTGAATTTCCAACATTAAGATTCACATTACAATAAGCAAAACCCTCAATTTTACCATCCCTTGTAGCACTAAACTCAACACCAATAACCTTAAACCCACTTTCCCTCAAACCATAAGAAGAACTGTTATCAAACACCTCACTTTCAAAACCACTTGGAACCATAACAAAAGCTAAACCATCCTTATCATCCAATGAGATTGAAAATGCAAAGTAAGTAGAAAATGTGACAAGTTCCATTGTATTACCCTCAAAAAGCTTGATTTGTTTCTTGATCATGATTTTTCCACTGCCTGATGAACTACCAGACCCAGAAGAAAGAACAAGCTCAGACCCACCATTGATAACCTTTGCATTTCCATAAATAGCCAAACTTGACTCAAATTTAGGACCTTTTTCAAAATTTGTGAAGGAAAAAACTGAAACTGGGTCAAAAGCTTGGATTTTGAGGAACAAAATGAGGAAAGTTAAGGGTATAAAGTAGTGAGAAGTGGAAAATGAGGCCATAATTGAAGTGGGTATGAGGTGAATTTTGATGGGGTGTTGTGTGGCACTAGAATTGGTGGTGTTGGGTTGATCCCATTTGTTGCATGAAAAGGGTGAAATTGATGATTATAGGGTTTGAGAGTGAAGAAAGGAAAAGAGAAGAAGAAGGTAAAAAAGATATTTGGGAAGTAGTTGGAGTTGTGAGGTTATGAAACATTAAATATAAGGTTGAAGTGAAAGTGGTTTTCTTCTCTAAAACTTAGTGGCTCACACTATCTCTTGATTCTCTTCTTGGTGGATGAAAAAAGGAACATATATTGGTTTTATTTTGTATTAGAAATGATATACCTTCATATACACTGAACCGAAATAATCCATTTGTATATGATTATCTTTTTCTAGGAATCGAACCATCGGTATTTTGGTCTATCACAATATATATGGAATCGTATTTTCAACTACTAGCTTATTAATAACTTAGCCTATATGTTAAGATCACTATCATGATTTTTTGCTATCATTATAGATAAAGAACTAATCACTTTTAAAATTCGTAATTGTCCTCCCAAAAAGATGTCTATCATGGTTAATGTATATTTCATGAATAACTATATATTTATAGCGAAAAACATATTTGCGTTTATATAATATATGAATTCTATTTACTATTAATATATCATTAATTATATATATTTTATTTTATTATTGATTCTTCAAAAATAATCATGAATGATAGAATTATGCTCATGTATAAAACTAAAGCTACATAAATATTATACTCATATTTATAAATTCCCTTTTAATTAAATATTTTATATGTACTTTTATTATTATGAGATTATACATAATATATTTTTTTATTATTCCGTGATAAATTTTAGTAATTAAATTATATAACAAATTTATAAACCACATATTTATTATTCCTATAGTAATTGTTTTATATATTAATTAGTACAAGATATCTATATATATTTATGCTTCTATATTTATATTATTGATTAGTATAAAATATCTATATCTATATTTATACTTCCATATTATAATTTCCATTTTCTATTTTACCATTAACATTATTTAATTTTTATAAGAAAATTCTATAATCCTAGAATAACCATTACCAACACATTAATCACACTAACTTTAAATTGAATATTAATAAAATTTAAGTACTTAGTATATACAATATGAATTGGCAGGCATAAAGTAAATATCGATACTAATATAAATAAATAATTAAATTTGACACCTCCTGAGTACTCGGTACTGGCGCCAACTCTCCATTGCCTGTAGTCAAACTAATCACACTTATTATTTTGTAAAAAAAAGACATTTTTTATTCATTAATTCAATGGTTTACTCGGGCTGAGATCCTCCTCAATACTAGAATGTAAGACCCAGATTTAATTTTATCATTTATAATAATATTTTGTCTAAAAATATTTTAAAATCTATACTATTTAAATCTTTTTAAAGTCACATGTCACAATCTTATATGATACTAGACTCTTCAATAATTAAGAGGGTCTATTTTCAGTGTTATTTTCTATATTTGCTTCAAATAAATCAATAACATGAAGAATATTAGTCAAGCTTCAAATCAACAAGTCACTCACGATCAACTCATTCTTATTAATATTAAAATTGTTATTTTTATCCGTGGTTAATAAAATTAGAGAAAATGTTAACGAGTATCTCAAAAATATGTTGTTAAAAGGAAAGAATAAATAAATTTTGTTTTAGAAAATGATGTTTTCACATATTAAAGTGATATACTTAGTTTTTCAAAACAATTATTCATGGCACTTGTTACGACAATTTTTTTATCCTTTATTACACATAAATTAATGACACAACATTGTTTCCTCAAGTATTATGAATGCAAAACAAAACTTTTGTAGTTTAACATTTTTATTTTGCTAATTTTACATTTTAGGAAATGAGATCATAAACTATTTTGCTTAACAAACCTTATTCTTTTGGATATGTATATTTTTTCAACATCAAATTTTTATGTTATTTATAGTATCAAAAGAAAGGAAATATATTAGAATGGTTTATTATTATTATTATTATTATTCACCCAAAAAAATCTACTTTACAAAATAAATATGATATTGCCAACAAATATTTGACCAGTTGAAAAGAAATGAGCTCATAGCCCCTAACCTACTAAAGTCATAGTTTGAATCTTGTTATCAATTACATTGGTTGTTCTTAATGGAATAAGAATATTCTTACTCTATTCTTTACTATATCATTCTTATTTCTTGACTTTTGTTTTTAAATAAGAACAATTATTGATTGTTCTTATCCAAAAGAAAGTGCGGAGAGAGGTAAATGGTGTGGAAAAGGATAGATGTTGTGAGATAAAATTAAAAATAAGAATTATATTTGTCATTGTGAAAAAAAATATATGTTGTTCTTATTTCATATGGAGTTATAATAAATTATAAAATAATGTATGGGACCCAAATACTCAAATTACCTCAATTTATATTATACAAAATACGATTTATCATATATTTTAAAAGTATAATATCTATATATTATTATTGTAAAGATTTTAATATAATTGATATATCATCCACCATTTATTTATATTAATTTTTAAAGAATTAATAATTATTAAAAATGAATGGTAGATGATTGACTAATTATATATATAAAACTTTATACTATATGTGCATACAATTTTTATCATATTTAATTGCATTTAATTCTATTGTAAAATGACCTTTTAGACACACATGGGATATGGTTTTCAGACTTGTATTAACTACTAGGGGTGAGTAGAATACTATCTTACCCACTCATGTACTATGACCTGATCATGATCAGACTTGAATATGATTGGATCTAATCGGGTTTAGCGTCTGGTTCAGGTTCAAAAATTAGCTCCGATCAATATTTAGGCTCAAGTAGTGACCAAAAATGACTCAATCCGGCCTGACCCATGATTTCTCATTGATCATGTTGTACGTCTCTATTCAAATGTGTATAGAGTAATACCACATTTTTGGTCGAAAGAATTATTGATTCTCTAATGTTTTCATCATATATACATGATTAATAATATATATACATGTATCATCTTATATGTCAAATTACATATTCATAATAATAAATAATGTTGAGAAGATTTTATCTAAAATAAATATGCATTATATTTAATTGGGGTCTAGGTTCGAGTTTAAAGACTGACTCGATCGATATTTAGGGTTGGGTTAACTTCATATCTAGGGTCAAGTCCAAATTCAAAAAAAATGATTCAGCCAACATTTATGGTTGAGTAAAGGACAAGCGTTAACTCATTCCATGCTCAGTCCTATTAACTACCCCTTAGGACTAATAGGAGAGGATGCATGTTATAGATGGGGGACAACATCCTCCATCTCAATGTGTCATTTCACGTGTTTGGTTAGAAAAATATTTAATTATTAAACTTTTAATTTAAATTTAATTTTTTTAATTAATCACATTAAGTGTTACATAAAGTAAGATACTTTGTAAGATATAAGATGTATTCCCTATATATATGGGCATTGTTATATCATCTTACTCAATCTTCATACTAATCTTTCTACCCACCAAAAAGTGATACATGTCACTCATAATCCAATCATTAATAATTAAAAATATTTTATTATGTCACATATCATCTTTTTATGAGTAGGAGGATTAGTAGAATGATATATATATATATATTTATATATATATATATATATATATATATATTTATATATTTATATTGTCAAATTAGTTCAATAAATTGGGAACTAATTACCTTCAAAGAATTTACTGACTAACTAAATATATAATTTCCAAGTATAAAATATTCACCATAATATTACTATGTTAAGATAGTTTGTTTAACAGAAAGATTAACATAATGACTATTTTGTTTTTAGGATTTTAGTTAATAATCAATTTTTTTAATTAAATGACTAACGGAGTGGTTACTAACTGGTTGGGATGAAAATTGCAACCCATGTCATCAAGAAAACTTTTAACAATTATAATTTTAAATTAATTTTTAATAAAATAATTATATATATTTATATATATATATATATATACACGTGTGTGTATATATATATATATATACATATATAGACTCGTTTCATCATCATTCAATTGTTGGTACTTCTCTTTCATATTTAATATCTCATCAATAATGTTACAATCATGACATTTTTTTTGTAATAGCGTGAAAGAAAGTTGTGTGAGAGGGTGACAAGTGCCTAATGCCAGCAAAAAAGGAGAGTGGGAATTCCCACATTATGCAAAGGGGACCATATAAGGAGTCAATATCCTCTTCATCAATAAAGAGATAAATGTTTCAAAAAATAAAAAGAAATGTAATTTTCAATAATATATCTATCATTTTAATTATAATAAAATTATATTTTTCCACCACAAACAAATGCAAAAACATGCACTTGCCTATATGTTAATAAAGAATCCTTACAAATTTATATACATGCATTCTCTCGAGGATTGAATGATGCAATGGTGTAATCTATTCTTGTCTTCGAGGTTATAGAAGAGAATGCATCTATATGAATCTATAATGATTCTATTAACAGAGAGACAAATGTATGTTTTTACGTTTGTTTGTGTTTGCATCCAACAATGGAGAAAGTTGGTATGCATGGTGGTGCCCACTTTGGCATTGAAAAAACCAACCTCATTAAATTCGAAAAAATAAATAAATTATTCTACGCGTGCATTACCTGTCTTGTTCCTTAACCCAACACATGCAAACTATACAATAATAATATTATAATATCCCTTTTTTGCTCCTCTTAGTTACAGCTATATAACTTATAATATTCTCATGGGATTATCATTGTACATGGATGGATAAATTCTGTTTTATTCCTCAATTTCTATCATTTTGCATCTGAAAAATTTCTAATGATTAGAGTCATGCATTCATTTGATATTGTTTAATGGGTTTATTAATTAACCTTCGAATAATTTTCGGTAAAAAATATATAGGGTGTACAACTTTATTTAACATATGAATATGTAATTGCTTATGATTTTGTAATTGAGATTTAACATTACTTTTTGAGTATAAAAATTATAATAATATAATATATTACTAAAAGAATGTAACTAAAACAGCAACCAATAAATTAAAAAGTCAAATAAGTTGTCAACTTAGTTGTGTGAAGATAATTATTATCAAATTTATGAAGTTTAAAACGTCCCTACATAAAATAAAGCTAGATTTGAAGTGTCAACCAATAAATTTCTCTTTAAAGACTATTATGATGATATTTTTATTATAATTTTTTACTATAATTCCACATGCTAGTCTTATGAAAATCGGACCATGTTGACGGATTCTCGGATTTTTTTAAAACTAATCTTCATATTGGTATGATACAATAATAATTATATTAGTCATGCAATTATGCTGCTGGTTAAAACCATTCAAAACTTGTTACACTATCCAATTTTCAATTGAACCGTATTAGTTATATCAATCAGATTTCATTTAAAATTAATTTTTAATGAAAAATGACTTAATTTATATTAAAATGTTGATATGGAGAATCAAACATATAACTAGTTATACTTCTAAATTATGATTGATCACAAAGTGATATAAACAAATGATATTTGGTACTAGCAATGGTATTCTCACCTTTTGGTAAAGAACTAAATCTTTTCGGGGTGCATAACTACCCATCTTAAAAAATATCGTTAATAAGAATTGAACTCTGAACCTTTTAGTCGTTCTAGAAATCTAGTAGGGTCTTACACCATTAAACCAACGTCTTGTTGATACATAAATAAATGATATAAAAAAACATAGAAACATTTTCCAGATAATGTATTCTATTTTAAGATCGGAGGAAAGGGATTTCCTCACTTTTACTTGTTAAAAAAAATGATAAGGTCATGTTTGCATTATTGCATACATTATTACTTCACTCTTGTAAAAAGGATATGATAAGCATTTATCTTTTCAGTGCTCAATTCCTTATATGTCAGACTGTGTTTCATTATCATTATCAAGATTTAATGATGTGTGTTGGTATTGACATATTATTTCAATTATAATGTCAAAATAAAGGACTAAGAATTTTTGGGGTTTGATGCTATGGCTGAACATGTCAGCTAAAAGTTTTGGACGACATTTTCTATCCCAAAAAAGTTTATCATTTAATGTGCAATTATTTGTAATTGGTCAAAAAATATTTAACTATTAAAATTTTAATTTAGATATATTTTTAACTAATAATAAATAGTAATATATAAAATAACATACTGTATATAACAACAAATGTGCTCCCGAGTTTTGGTGAGGTGGGGTTTCTACAACAAAGATTGTTTTGATTTTGGTGGGATCATGGATTTGATTAATTCAAGTGTGTACTTGATGAAAATTTAGTGCCATTAGAAAAAAGTAACTTATTTTTGCTGGTGTATTTGTTTATTTGTCATTATTTTACGGGTACACATCTGCTGTCCCATACTTTGTGTCACTTCATATCTTATGAGCATGTGATTAGTCAGAAAAAATATATTGAAGTTAAAATTTAATTATTAAATATTTTTCTGACCAATCATAAACTCATGATACATAAAGTAGTACAAAATGTGGGATAACAGATATGCTCCCTTATTTTGCATTGTATTTTGAGAAGGAATTTGTTTCATTATTGGTAAAATGGTGCTTGTCTTCAAGTCTAAGTGAGAACCAAGTGGAAGATTAAATTGGATTCAAGTCAACAAACTTATAAGTAACGACAGAAGATTTTGGTTCAAGATGTAATATTTAATTGACGTTATTTTGATAGATTATGAGTCTCAATAAAACTTATACACTTTTTATAGTATACATTTTTTTTCTTCTTCTCATATGAAATGAATCTTAGTTTTCTCAGTGTAAACCATAAAAATGGGTGCATGGATAGTGGTAAATTATAGAAGTCTGAAAGGTCACAATAATACAACTGGTTTGCAACAATGTTGGCCTCACTATACCCTTTTGCTTATGTTATTTCACTTTCACAATACTTTGTTACCATTGTGTTCTTTCTTCTATCTTTTATATATAAGACAACAAAATTAAAGTATAGAACAACAGAGATTTATATACCACAAAGGTCAATGTCTCAGTACTATAGAGTATCTAAAACACTTTATATTAACCAATTTAAATTTTACAAAATAAAATATAATTGATTGGAAAAAAGTGTAATAAACAAATTGATGTATCAACCATCTCAGTTCAAATGGAAGAAAACACAATTTTAAAATATTTTTGTTATGTGTAGCTTTAATTTTTTTATTCAACTACTTTCTTAATTAATCTAAAGAAGTGAAATAGGAAGCAAGATGATACTTTTTGTTAAGGCATTGTAGAGGGTTATTTATAAGTTAATTAATGGGTTTATTTAACAAAAAATGTACACATACTTTTATTTGATTAGAATAAAAGTATGCCCCATAATCTTCTGATTTATAAGCCTATCTACCATTTTGTCATTTTAAGTTAATTTTATTAAACATGTTAATTTATTAGCATTTTATCCTTACATTTCACCTTTAGGTCAGTTCGGCCAACCATAGCCACAACGATGCAAATCAAATGAATGATGAATGATATACTAACTGTGTATAAATCTTTATATTGACAGTGTATACATATTTATACTTATACATCTTTCATTTATATATATATATATATATA
>NC_032015.1:18705696-18724270 GCF_001865875.1 Lupinus angustifolius | reverse complement strand
TATATATATTGTGTTCTAGTGCGAGTGGCCACTTTTGTGTGCCTGCTTCAAAAACATTCCAAAATGCTTCAATGAAACTTTCTTTTCCTTCTTTTTGGGCCACTACTCTAATTGAACTTTATTACCATCAACCCCAATAAGATAAAAAGGAGCATAAAAAGATGGCGAGGACAATAATAACATGCTTTTGCATGTGGGGTTTCTTCAACCTAAGGTTAAGTATATTCCTCATTGTTAAGATATACCAAACAAATCTAATAAAAGTGAAAGTGAACAAATTACAAGATAGGGCATGTTACCAACATTTGTAAAACCATGACGAGGATTTTGGATTTACATACAACTCATCTTACCTTTTCAATACAAATGTATTATTGAAAATTCATGTAACACTTTAGGGTAGACCACTTTTTAGCATTGTATCAAAGTTTTTTTTATCATGAATGCTTTTGTTTATACCCAAATGTTAAAGTTAGTTAGTGCAATTATAAAGCACCATTAATGCTGTTTTTTTCAGCTAAACTCTAGATTCATGTCTAGTGTGAGAACCTTTTATTGTTTCATTATATTTGTGGGAGGGTAGAGGCTGCAGGGTCAAATTAATTCGGTCTGTATCTTTTCTTGGTTATGGATGTTGTATGTGTGTAGCTTAATGATAAGTTAACGACTCATTTGAAAAATGAATATTTGTTCCTGAAGTTATATGTTTGAGTTCGGAAGACTCCCTTTGTGGGGAATAAAATACTGCAAAAATATTTAAGCTGATGGGTGACACGTTCAGTATATTCATGAGCTTAGTGGATTACATGTCAAAAGTAGGTGTTACACTATGTAATATAATGATGCAACCAATCTAATTGGATTACTTCTATCTACATTATAGCAAATGATAGTTTTTGGGACTTTCTTTTATCTTTCCTAGAAGGTGGGAAACTCTCCATTCCTGGCTAGATTTTCTCAATAAAATTCTATGAATTGTAAATAAAAATACATTATATAAGTAGTAGTTGTGGTCATATTTTTCTCCATATTTAAATTCCATTGAAAAATTGTACATGAGTGACAATTTGAAGATGCTTATTTCTAATGTTAATGTGAATAGTTCATTTAATTTAAGATGATATAACACCATTAATTTATTCCTTAATTAGCTCATAAGCTTAGCCTGTTTAGTGAAGCTAAAGTTATAATTTTTTAATGATATTTAATTATTATTTATTTTTCAATAAAATTAATGTAAATAAACGATGAATGATAAAATATATGCACATAAATCTTTATACTGATAATGCATAAATTTTATACTCATCAATTTTTGTGGCCTTGCACCAATGTAAGACAAGGGGGAAAGTTAGAAGAGAAAAAATCTTCCCTAAAACACTTGAGTGTATTGTTTTGGAAAGTTGGATTGAGCATAATTTTCATAAACAAGTCAACTTTCTCTTTGCATTATAACATTATTTAAGCCGATAACTTTTCTACCTTCTGAATCTGTCAATACAAAGAAAAGATGAACAAGGTTATCCATTATAACATTTATCATGAACTTTTGGGAAGTTTTAGTGGCACATTATTTCAAATTGTGGACCACATCACTTGATACAGCCACAATATTACAATTGTTATAACCGTTACAACTGCATCAATTGCAATTGCAATGTAACATTAACTAATAATAATTTGGCCTTATCGGCCACAATATAACCGCATCATATTGTATTTAGGTTGTACTAGCTTATATTGAATGCATTGAATTGAAAAATATTTTTTTTCGTTACACAAGAATCCACACCATAATGATAACAATTTGCATTATAGCAGCCACAATAACTACAATCAAATTAACCATAATCGCGACCGCAATTTAAAATACTAGACATATCTAATAAGTTTCCCATTATATTCTTGCTTTTCTTGTCCTTAGGGTACCCATAAATGCCACCAATCCCACCATATAGTAGTGTCCTGTGGAAATCACCTACCAAGCTACCAATGTACCTTGCAGAATAAGGCTTTCAACTAGGACCTGGGTCCTTGAGATCATCAATAATTTCCTTAACTAATCATCCCACAGCAGATAATTTCCTTCACTGAAAGCATATATTTTTCCTGCTTTAGGTATCTGAAGGTTTTTTTGTGTGAAAACAAATTCCCATACAATGGAAATTATGAAAAGATAAAATTATAGAGCAATATGATGTCATTCAATTTATGTACCGATCCCATCTAGTAGAATAAATATTTAGTTGATGTTGTATTACATTAAGTTAAAACCCATCAACCCATTTTCTGATTTGATTTTTCATTTTTTTAGTGATAAAATGGTTTAGAGTGAGTGGAAGTTGCCAATTCCAACGTTATGCACAACCCAATACTAGCAACACACTCTTTTTTTTGAATCGGGATCCTCTCCAGTACTGGACAATCCAGAATGTGAGGACCATAATGATTTGATAATTTAAAAAAAAAATTTAATTTAAAACTATTTAAAATCTGTACGATTGAATATTTTTAAACGTCACATGTCATAATCTCTATTAGTAATGGACTCTTGAAGCATAGGAGAGAATCGAGATTCCTTTTTTGTACACTTTTTTATTATCATTAGATGAAATTTATGTGATGCCCACTATATAGAGAGTGGGCTGATATAATTTAGTGAGTCCCACATGTTTTCCACACAATAATAGTGTGTTAGAAAATGTGTTTTGCTACCATTTCTCTCTTACTCAGAGATTTATTCCTTTTCTCAATTGATTTTCATAATTAGAACATTGACAATTAGGTAATATCAAGTAAGATGCATTCTACTTTATTGATACCAGTTTTTTTAAGTTTCCTACCCATATTTTTTGTAATAAAATAAGTATAAATATAATACAAGGCCCAACCTTATTATCCTTACCCCTGAAATTTAATCTTATCTTTCACGGCCCAAACTTTATTTGAGTCATTCTCAGTTTTTATTAGAAAATGAAATAAGCTATGGAAGACTTACTGTGGAGTCAACATCAATCTGACCAAGACACTTATCATTGAGAATGTAGATGATGAAATATGATTTGTTGTCGTAAAACATGTCTCAAAGCATGTTTCATATGAATCATAAATTCATAATGAAGTAAAAATATAAAAAATAATGAATGTTTAATTTTTTTAATTCACATATCATATTTTCATTGATACAAGATAAACTTTGAGACATATTTGAGGACAATAAATATTGCAGATACCAAAAATGAATCCAGTTGAAATTTGAGAAAATGCGATACATGCAAAACATTCTCTTGTTTGTTCATCATGGCTACCTAAATTACTCTTCACATTTAGGAACCATTGAATTTTGTTACAAAAGTTTATAAACAATTCCAATCAGTCTAGTCCTTTGAGATACATACCTTTGTATTATAAACTTTGACAAAAAAACCAAAATTGTTCTCAACTACATAGAAGCATGCATATATAACTACAACTAAACTAGGGAATCCTATATCACTGGCTTATAGTTACTTGGAACTTTATACATACACTAGCATGCGATTCATTTTATGATCTTTCTCTTGTATTGGGTTAGCACATCTTGTGCTTCTTTAATATATTTTCGCTTATAAAAAAAAAGCATGCGATTTGTTTGGACTTACGATCATCATTTTTTACATTATTATTACTAGACTTTCTTTAAGGTAAACCTAATATTTGGTACACAAAAGCTTAATGAGTGAATTTAGTATCTATACAATGATCTCATTTGAAACAACATCAAGCTTTTTTTGGTCTTCCCCTTGAATATTTACATTTGACAGAACCTTGAACTCGAGTGAGGTTAGAAATATTAGCTCTTTGAATCAAAGATGCAATGTGCTTGCATGCCATGAAAATACTAGATAGCACAATAGTGATGAACTTAGCATCAATCAACCATGCTTGTTCTTTCTTCAGCAACCAGCTAGTTAGTGTTTGAAGTTCATAACCACTTCTTTTCTTTCTCTTTTTTTTCGATAAATAAAATTTGTATTAAAACGAGCACAAGGGATGCCCACCCAATGCAAAAGAGATCAAGACGTCAATTTTGCACATCTAACTCCAGCACCAACCACATGCTTTCTCCTATTGCTTGATAGAACTGAATATTTGGTGTCAAAAGCATATAGTTGGAAAGGGTTATTTCTCCATTTCTTTAATGTCCTCTATTTCGCTCACAACACTTTAAAAAAGAAATACCACAAATTTACCAAGTATTTGGGCTAGTGGTGATGGAAAAATTGAATTGAAAATTGAACTTGTATTTAAACTTTGAGTGTTGATTTGGTGATTACGATATTCTATGTATTAAAGATGAGATATTTTTATCAAATTTTTTGAGTTTATCGAAGTCAGTTTTTTGTGCCATGGTGTGTATCTTAAACAAATCAGTCTTTAATAAGGTCTTTTTAAGCTTGTATCATGGTATGACTAAAGGTATTTGTCTTTTATGATATTCAATTACTTGGATTCTATTGGATTTTGTTGTAATGGAATGGGTAGAGCCTAAGATCAAGGTTGTAGCTTTCCCAGATAGGATACAAATGATTCTTTTGGTGGTCTTTGATAATGTATTTTCTTTGCCCTGACTTTTTCTTAAGATATTTATTGAGGATTTTCAATGAACTTTTTATTTTTGTTTTATTTTTTGCACTTTGACAAATGAACAATTTTGTTTAACTTGATTTAGATTTTTTATCCTTTGGACCAGGTAGGGGAAATGATGTATAAAATGTTTATTCATTTTCTAATAATTGAATGTTAAGGAAAATAATAAAAACCAACCTCCATGAGCTATTGATATTTTATGGGTAATTCAAAAAAAATATTTCATAATTTCTATGGCTCAAACAGGATGATTATGGATATATTCTTAGTATTTGGGAATTAAAAAAGAAGTCTTGTGTCATTATAAAAAATTTCCTAAAGATTCAATGCAAATTTGCATGATCAACGCATTAGTGTATACTTGTGGAAAAGATGTGTATTTAAAAATAAAACTTTAGCCTCAAAAGGGGAAATATATGTGAGCGTAGGACTTTGCTGGGGATCTTCAAATGAGGAGAAGTTTACAAACTAGTCTCATTTTAGCTGGGGTGGGAGATGGTACACCATCTTATGTGACTGGTTTAGCTCATGGAGTTTCAATCACAACCTATGATTCTCTTTATCTTCTTGAATTCCTTTAGTTTCAACCATGATCGCTTTCTATAGAGTCCAACAATAGTGGTCTTGAAACCAACCCCAAACCGGGCCAATAATGAAATGTATGTAGAATTTTTTATTTTTTATGCATAAACAATGCATGAAATACAAGTAAAACTAACTTCAGCATGTACTACTTAACAATACATGGCATGCATGTGAATCACATTTGATTTACTTAGTGATGTATGAATAAAATGAGACCACAATTATTATTATTTTATGCATGGGAATACAAGGGATGCTGCCAATGAATGTGCGCAATTTTCTATTTGAATGCATCTAGGAACGCATGTAATTGTTTTCTTTATTTTAATGCATGAAAGTACATGAAAATGTGATTTTAAATGTGAATGATATGGAATACATTAGGGTATGAAATATGTGAAATGTCCCAAGATTTATGAGATGATTTATTTTTTTGATTTTTTGTGATAATGAATAAGAATATATAAAGTACTTACGGAAACGATATAGTGAGATAGATATTAAAATGAATGATATGATAACGTATAAAACAATTTTTTGGAAGACTTGTATTTTTAAAAATGCACGCACGCACGAACAAATAAATAAATAGGTATATGTATTTTCTTAAGTGTAGTTACATGGATGATGCATAAGCCAAAAAATGATGAATTGTTTTAAATATATGAACCAATGAATGGTGATATTTTTAATGTGCTTGAATGAACGAGTGAATAGATGTTTAAACAATACGTTATTTAGTTAATGTATGCTCGAATGAATAGATAAATGAATGTATGAGTAAGTGAATAAGAATGTGAATGATAATACAAAATGAATGTCCGAAAGCAGTGACAGATTTGATGCAAAATTTAGGAGAGACAACAATATTTAATTAAAATATATAATTAAGATTAACCTTAATAACAAAATATATAAGGAAATAACATTAATCAACAATTAAAGACGTTAAAGAAAAATGTACATTCATTTAGAATGTCTTAAACTTTTCAACGATTGAATTATAGGTAAAAAATTTCAGCTACTTTCTTTTCAATATGAATTTTGATGTTGACGGTAAGAAATTTATCTTCTATCTTACTACATAATTTTGTTTGATTGTCTTTGTTGCTGAAATTTTTATAGTAGCTAAATAATAATAGTTAAGATAAGATGATCAACTCAATCAAGTAAATAATATACATCTACTTCCCCATATCGTCAAAGTTATACTTAAATCAGAAATGGTTGAGAGTTTTTCAAACATAAATGACTAACGATATCAACAATAAAATATTAAAATTGACATCTCAAGTTAATTTTATCTTACTCATTGAAATTCATAGGGTATAATTTTGCACAGAAATGCATATTATTAATATTAAATTATTTATAAAAATCATTACGATCTTAGGACTTTTGTTCCAAAGTTTGACATAAACAATCCATGACCTCATAATCTATTTTATAAGTGTAAAATCATTGTGAACTCAAATGAAGTTATACTATAAGAAATATCAACATCTATGTAAGAGAACTTGATTCCTTATCTATATTTTTTAGAAGAAGCACACACATTATATTATTAAAAGGCCTTGATTTCTTATCTATTTTATAAGTGCAAAATCATTACGAACTCAAATAGTCTATTGAAGAAAAATGTGAGCTCCAATGAGTATTTTCATGAATACATTATGTTTTGGTATAATATCACCTTTTTGGGTAATGAACTAATTTATTTCAGGGTTCATGGTTGTCCTCATAACAAGCGTTGTTCCCATTAGTCGAACTCTTGACCTCTTGGTCTTTATGAGGTTTTAGCGGAGCCTTACACTACTAAACCAACGCTTTGTTCGTATGAACATGTCATTTAAGTATATATAAAAAGTAAAAGAAAAATAATTTAATAAATTTGTAAAAAAAGTCATGGGGAGCAGTTGTCCCCACTTGTTATAATAACGATACGCTTCTGTTGATAGTGTATACAACTTTTACACTCTCAATCCATAGTTTTTTCTCATTTATTATTCCTCAATTTATGCATTATTTCTTTGTTATTTTAGATATATTTTCCAACGTGAATTTAAATAGGTTATTATAAGTAGTGGTAGAGTTATTCATCACGCTGATATAAGTGAAACATGAAATCCACATCGGCAACACGAATGTCCCTTATAATTTAATGCCTGAGTATAGGGCATGTGTGTGTGCAAATGCAAGTATATTATGATGTATGTGCTCAGAAGCATGCAAACTTTATATTTTGAAAAAAAATACAATAAATAAATACAAAAGAATATATGTAATTAAATTAACTAAAAAAATTCGAACAAGGTGAAAGGGTATTAAATCCACGCAGTAAATGGATTTGAGCCCAACTCTCTTAAAAAATATCTAGAGTCGAGTGGTCAACTACGCAACCTGACTTTCGATTCCACATCAATTATACGACAGTTTAGAGTCATCATTATGTTTTTGTGGACAAAATATAGAAATTTTTCTTTCTTCCTACTTTTGGATTGCATTGATCTTTAAATAAGAAATTTAGGCTTGGGAGTCGTTACGAACTAGGGGGATATTAGCAACCGCCCACCTTTACTAGACGATACCCTCACTAATTATATGGGCTAATTTATACACCTTCACTAATTACATGGACTAATTTGTACCCTAAAATTATTTGATTGCTTTATTTATTACACAGTAAAATATTTTTGAATTATTCTTTGATAGAAAATGATTTGTTAGTTTGAATTATTTTTTAAAAGCACTTATATTTAATCTTAACCTCTCACCCACACTTAAATGAGTTAATTACAGTCCTAATATATGATATCACATCACATATTAAGTTGAGAAAGCTTAGTCGAGATTTCATTTGTTTTATTTTGTATGGGTTTTGTAGAAATGTATAATTAATTGTTCATCAATTTTAAGAAAGTGAAATACAATTCTCATATCTGACATCACATTATACTTTCAAATTGTTGTAAAAATGATTTTTTGGTTCAGGTTAAAGTGTCAAAATTGGTTTAAAAAAAAGAACTACTTTATTTAAGGTTTTTAATTATTAAGAAAGATAGAATGTTAAATAGTAGAAATTTTTAATTTTATTTGTTTTATTAAAAATATTGTTATTACATATAGTTATTGTTATTTAAAATAAGAAAATAAATTATGAGAAATAAAAGTTGAGAGTGGTATACTTGTTGTAGCTTGAAATTCTCTATTGTTTCTCTTTAGCATTTATGTGGTTCTCTTTTTTGGTGTATTTCTCATGGTTTTCTGGTGTGTTTCATATATGATTTGGTGTGTTCTTTTATGTGTGACCAATCCTCTATTTATAGTAGGAATTGACACATGACTATTTAGAAGAAAAAAATCAATTGTCTTAATGTTTTGGATATAATTAAGGAAAAGCATATTCCTTTTCCAAATCAAATCAGATTTTAATTTTTAGGGAGAATCAAAATTTGAGAGGAATGTTAACTTTGAGGTTGTATCTCACTACATGTCATCTAAATTAGTGTTGTAAAAACCAGTTCGTGCCGGCCGTTTCAACCGATAAACTGATCTCAATAATTATACAGTATAATAGTTATATCGATCATGCATATACCGGTCAAAACCAATAAAAAATGGTCATACTGACCGTTTTCAATTAAATTTACCGATCATAGTGCCAAACTTTTATTTTAAATTAATTTTTAATAAAAATAAACAATTATTTGGTTTTATTGATTTTTCAACATTAATATTAATATACTATATATGTATATCTAACTTTACTAATATGTGGTTTAATTAGTGAACTACCGGTTGAACTGCTATACCACTATATTAGTATCTTGACCGGTTTGATGACCGATACGATAATAATAACACTGATCTAAATCATCTTTTTTTTATATAAGTGAGAAACCTGAGATTATTTTATCTCTCAAAATATTTTTCAAAGCAAAAATTTATTTTATTAATATATTTTTTAATCAAATCTCATTAAAAATTGTTTTTCTACATTGATTTTATATTTTTCATTTTTTATTATAAAAAACATTTTTGTTAAAAAAATATGTTGTTTAGCTTTTTGAACCAGATAAAATTGGATGGTTATAGTATGTAATATTTGGAGTTCATACTCAATTATTTAAGTTGATTTATTAGTTTCAAAGTCATTCTATATACTCTGTTTGTATTCATTTATCATTTAAGAATTTCTATATAAAAAATATAACTTATTGGCTAGATTTTCATATTTGTTTTTTAAAAGAATCATTAAAAAAGTCAATAAGTTCAATTTATAGAAAGAATGACTAGAATATTATTGTGGAAAAAAAGTGAGTGCAATAAGATTTTTACTATAAATCAAATTATAATTTTAAAAAAGAGTGAAATAAATAATAAATTTGAAATGATAAAATTAATAAGTAAATTGAAATAGAACAAGAATACATATTATTTTAAATTATAAAGGAACCAGCTAGATAATATATTACCACTATTCTAAATAATAAATAATATTATTCTAAAATCAATTCATATTATAAGATTCATGATATTCCATCCATTTTTATACTGACAAAATTGAAATAAAAAAATATACATGAATTTAGAAAATAATATTGTTCATTTTACTATTATATATCATATTTTATACATTCACCTTTGTACCAATTTGTTTCCTTTATTACTTAGGAAATTAGAGAAAAATATTATTGTTCTTCTAAATAATTAAATTGATAAGGAAAGGCCTAGAACCCAAATCTTATATATGAAAAGTTTTATATGTGTTTATACCAATTCAATAAAAATTTACATAATAATAAATAATATATCTCATTTAATTTGTCATTAATTATTGTATTACCATATTTAGATATTTGGTAAAATATAATTGAGTTAATATAGAAAACTTTCTGTATGCATGATTTAGATTCTCCAATATACATTTGGTAGTTACTGACCAAAATTATATCTGTAATCAAGGCACGGTTTTTAATGGAATGTGTCTCCCCCAGTTTCTTATTAATTGCCGACAGATATATCTGTTGGAAATTGAACAACGTTTTTGACGCGCCTTTGAGAAAAATAAGTGCTCCCTGTCATAAAAAATGTGACAAATTATTCAATAATAAAATTGATTAATTTATCAATAGTTTATATTTATTTTTAGTATTTTTATAAACAAAAAATATGATAGTGTAGTGGTGTAAGATATTATTAGATTATAGTGTAATCAAAATATTAAGAGGTTGATTAATGAAGTAACATTTATTTGGATGGACAATCAGCACACCGAAAAAATTAGTTCTTTACTCACGAAATAAAATGATATCCTTAAAAATACAAAAAAATATTATTTTTTATAATTTATGTTTATTTATATTAATTTTATATTCGACATATTAATCCATGCCAAATACGAAATAGCCAGTTCAGACTAATTAATCCGTGCCAAATACGAAATAGCCAGTTCAGACTAATTAATCCGCGCCAAATACAAAATAGCCAGTTCAGACTAATTAATCCGTGCCAAATACAAAATAGTCAGTTCAGACTAATTAATCCGTGCCAAATACAAAATAGTTAGTTCAGACTAATTAATTCATGCCAAATATCAAATAGTCAGTTCAGACTAAATTAATTCATGCCAAATATTAAATAGCCAGTTCAGACTGATTAATCCATTGAACTGTAATTAATTAATTAATTAATTAATTAGGGGAATAACTCCCCCACCCACCACCTTTTTATCATTTTGCACAATCTTCATATTTCACTTCTCTCTTACATCAAAATCCCTAACCCTCCCTCACAATTACCCAAGTTCATAACGATTACACCATCCAACAAGCATCGCTCCTTTCTACTTTCTCCGTTCTCGGTTAGCTATAACCCTTGTGTCTATCTCTTACTTATTTCTTTGTATCGTGATTATCTAGTCTCTTTGAATCACTTATTTCTCCTTTCTTCTCATATGCTAAATTAATGTATTTGTATCACTTTTATTTGTTGATGCATAAATTGAAATATTTTCCGAACATAATCACAGTTGCTGTGAATTTTGTTTTCTTAAAATTAATTGATTTTCCTTTGATCATAATTAAAGTATCTAAATTTTAATTTCATAAAATTTTGTTTTAAAGATATCATATTTTAGTTATGAATCCTTGTTTGGGGTGGTTTATGACAAAACACTAGGAGCTAGGGTTTGTTTGTGATGCATTAATTTTTGAGATTATGATTTATGGCAGTCTATAGTACTCTAATTGTATGTTGTTCGTTCTAATAATAGTTAATATTTTGAGTTTAGAACGGTGCACTAGTTTGATTTAAACATGGTTGCGATTTTGAACTTAATTTTGAGCTATTACTTTTCTTAGGTATTGCTGTGTGACCAAGATTACTAAGACATTGTGCATAATCTAAGTTGCACACTCCTACAAATTTTATGTTTGTGTGTTCTGTTATTCCATTAGCAAGTATATAAGGTGATGAAACTAACTTGGATAAATTGTTAGATATAATTAAGTATACTCCATGGCAAAAAAATTGGTATGAAGAATGGGTGATTGAAAGGTGAACCATGGGTTTCATGTTTTTCGCTTATTTTTTTATAAGTGAAAAACAATTATTAGGAAATTGAGGTAAGGAAAATACCACAAGTATTTAGGAAATTGAGGTAAGGAAAATACCCATAATTACGAAATCTTTCAAAACAACTCACATCTAGGAACCCTACATATAGTATAAATTTACCTACAATAACATTGCAACAAAAAAAATTGGGTTGGAACTCCATTTTAACCAAGACTTGTTTGCTAGTTTATATTTTCCTTCGACTCAGATCTATAACTTGAGTTTTATCAAATCCATTATTTCCTCTGTAGGTGTGTTGTTGTTGTTGAAAGTAGTTGTGTTCCTACTTGTCCAACTTGCGGCCATCTATATCACAGTCAGAACACTACACATACACAATAGGTAGAGTCGTTGTCACACCAGATAAGAGAAACGATATGAGAAAAACATGTGATCCACACTTTCGTTTTGAGTATTACAACCAAATACACCTTAAATCTTGCACATTCGCATCCACACCCCTCTATGCTAAATTTACTTTACAAGGAAGTCTATCCAGCATAATTCTCTAGACTAAATCTGAGTCTTCAATGACACCACAAATTTTCAAATCAAGTGAAACATGTTTCTGTTATCTTCTCCTTTGTCACCCTCTTTCCAAATGACGTTATAAGTTGATTTAATTATATATGTGTTTGACACATCATGAATCCAACTCCACTGATCTTCAGTTTCTCCTTCATGAATGCAAAACAAATTTGCTTCACCAACTCCTCAATCCTAGGTTTCTCCTAGTAAGAAGGTTCTCTCCTCCAAGTTAAGTTCCATTTCCACTCTCCTCAACTCATTCACCTAATTGACTAACCAAAACTCGTTTCTATGCACTCAAATTAAAAATTCGCTCAAATGAATCCTTTAGGTGCTCTCCATCCATCCAAAAATCAGACCAGAACCTTGTTTTTTATCTTTCTCTAATACTTTTTTAAAGCCATCATGCAACTCCCTTGATAAAATGTTGTCCCAAACACCACTCTCTTTAGATCCTTCCACCAAAAATCACTCCCTAGACCCATCTATTTTTCTACCCACAAACTCGGAACTACTGTGATGAAAATAATAAATAATTTTGTTGTGACTTCTTAGTTGAGTGACATGCTTAACTTGATACTTGAAGAATAGTCTAATATAGGAAAGAATTTGATTTAGTATATAGCTGTTGTATGATCATTTGATAAATTAATATATGGGATCATTTGATTTCTCAATTTTTTTATCTTTTGCAATGATGGGTTAAGAATGAAGCTTGGTATTGTTTTAAGGTATTCCTAGAAAATGAAGAGTTTATATCCTACCAACTTCTTAATGAATCTTTTGATAAGCTAATTTCAAAACACTGCTTATAATCACTGCTCACTGTTTTTTATTTAATTTTAGGTTTGGATTATGTCTTGTTTTTATGAATTCATTTGTTTATTTTATCAGATTTCATCATCTTCTTGTTCTTGTTTCAGGAACATACTGAAATGACTAAACCAGTGAAAAAGTCAAGTCCAAAGGTAAGGGGTTTCTATCTCATTTTTTGCATTTCGTTTCCTTGCAAAATAATTATCATATAATTTTTTAGTGATTTTTCTGTAAAGATTTGAGTTTTCTTAGTACAAAAAGTATTGTTGCACTGTTCAATTTAGCATACAAAAATCAAATTTGGATGATATTATGGGTCATTCTACAATTGATACCTAATTTCTCTAAATACAGTTTGTATCTTTCTAACTCTTATTATAAAGTTCTATCTTGCTAGTGAATAAAATGAAAGGATCTAGATCCACTTAAGTCTTATTAGAACCTTAACATAGTGATCATGTAATTCTAAAAGAGACCACATACAAATTTTGCTGAGGTTCTGACTTACTTTGTCTATAGTTCTTAACCTATAATATATATTTTTCATAGATCTTAACCTAATTTATAACCAAAGATAGAAAATTGTTATCTTTTAATAAAGTTAGTATGTACTCTACCTCCTAATTTATTATTGATTGTTAATCTATAATTAATAACTACCAAAATTATAGACAAAGTCATTTACAACTATCATAGCAAAATATTTATTTTTTATAAAGCAAGTACTATATTATATTTGGGTTACATTAATACAAAAACCTATAAAAAAAGATACAAGAAAAATAAATCCTATATGGGAGATCATTCTAATACTGAAGAGAGGGTTAGCTCACAAAAACACACATTAAAACACATCAAACTAATTTAGAGAAACACACATTATATTTTTTTTATCAGCAAAAGATAATTTTTTTAATGTTTAATCATCATCGACTCTTCAAAAAAAGTAGTAGAAATGAATGGTGAATAATGTATTGACTGTATATAAATTTTTATACTATACCGATAGTATATAGATATTACATTGTTGTTATTAAGGAGACAAATAGATTGAATAACATGTTAAAGCAACATTCTACTATTAAGCTTCTATCTTTTATATGGTTGCTTCTAAAAGCATGTATCATCCTTTTCAATTTTCATATCTTGCAAGAGTTGTCGATAAGTATTTTTCCTTAACCTATAAGAGCTTTTCGTGTAAACATGTGTCTCGTTTATGTGAATTCAATTATAGATAAGACCATATATAGAACTCCTTAAATGTATTTAATTCTTAATTAGTTTTGTTGAATGTAAGTTGCATATATACAATAAATGAATCATTTTCCAGTGACCAAAAAGTACAACACCTTGTTGGCTTTATATTTGTTGTAAGAATTCTTGATAACAATGACTTCATTTGTTAGATTAAACTTGTGTTGTATATTATGATTATTGTCAATATCTTTTGAAATGTACATCACTCTATGGTTTTTTTTGTGCTATGTATTTAGAATGAAAATCCAGTCCCTATTAAACTACCTGAAGGGATCGAACATTGGATCATTCGACCCATGCCAAGAAAAAATGGGAAAATATATAAGGTATGAACTCAAATTTTTTTTCATCCGCAATTGTTAGTATGTTAGTTGTTATTATGTTAATATTTTGTTGTGGGTGAGACTCCACCCTCAACATCCTACCATCTAACCACCTTATAACTCTCTATTTTGTTGATGGTGGAACTCGAACCCACAACCTCCTGCACTCCCTATTTATCATTGTTTGTGACATGTTTTCTTTATTTGTAGAAAACTCTACTTGTTTTATTGACACGAGTGATTTCATAATGAAATTGTTGTTTTGTAGATCTATATTCATAAAGTGAAAAAAATTACTCTCCGATCTTTGAAAGAGGTGGAGAGATTTGAAACGAATGGAAGTCTTCCAAACCGTAAAGGGAACAAAATTTCAAAGAAGAAAGCAACACTGAAAAAGAATTCAAAGTGAGTATATTTTTCTAAATTTGAATACAAGTCCCCTTCAATGCATGGTACAATGTTGTCATAATATATTAGATTATCTATGTTATGTACATAGGTTGTAATACCACCTTTACTCTTTTAATGAATCATGTTTGGCTGATAAAAAGAACCTTTTGTGAGAATTGACAAACACTTGCACACAATGTTACTAAATAGTGTAAATGTTAATGAGTTTAAAATATGTGTGTTGACAGTGTAATGTTTTTTATACTATCAACGTATCATTCATTATTGATTTGTATTACTTTTGTTTGAGAGTCAATGATAATTAATAAATCAATGGTGAATAATTTGCTGACAGTGTAAAAAATATTTATACTATCAGTATATACATATTATATGATAGTAACTATGTTGTCAATCAGCAAATATACTATGGTTGTTTAGTTCCATTTTACACACAATGTTATTAAGTAAAAGTTGATATTGTAACACCTTCAGCTTTGATATGCAATCCATTTTAGTCCATGAGTTACAACTCAATGGAAACTATGGTTATAAGTCTTTGAGTTCATTAGTTTGAGTCATGGGAGACTCTTTTTATGGGAATAAAATACTGCAAAAAATATTTAAACTTAAAAGGTGATATACTCACTAAGTTCATGAAACTAGAAATTGCATATCAAAGTTGGGGTATTGACTTAGAGAATAAAGTTTAGTTTACTAGTAATTAACTTATACTTATACTTTGTTTATTAGAACAAGTTTAGTTCTCTAGTAATTAACTTAGTTTCCTTTTTAGATTGGTGTATTAATCCACTTATTTGTATGATGATGTTTTGTCCTTGATGAATTTTGTGTTTTAAATTGGGTTTGAGTACGTCTTGTGCTCACACTAAATTTCTCTTGGCCTATCAAAAATCAGAATGTCTTCCTAATTTTGTATTGCACATGTTATTAATTAATATTTTGACAACTTTAAATGTTTTCCAAAACATTTATTAGATTTGTTCAACTTTAAGCGCATCTAAGAAGAATTTGATAACCCACTTGATTTCTCAACAATCTAATTGTGTTGTTGACAAAAAAACAACATATCTATGCTGAAATTCTTCAGCTTTGAAGTTGAATTGGATTGAACAATACGGGAAATGAAAGTTCCAACTTTCTTGGAGCTCTGCTAGGGCTTATTTCCAACTTCTCAGGATCTTCCTTAATCTCATCATGACCTCTCCCCCTCCTCTCATTCCTTGGTCTTTCTTAGGTGACGTGCCAGATCTGTCGAATAAGCTCAAGGCAAATGCTCATTCTCTCCCAAAACCTTCTTTTCTTCAAGCTCTTAAGGGCTCGGGTGAGGTTTCCATTTCACAGCTTCCCCTCCCTTGTGTTAAGGGAGATGCAATAGCCATTAAAATCCCAGAGGCAGAGTACCAAGCTGGGTTACAGAGATGCAAAAACCATTTACATGGTAGAATTATCCTCTCAAAAGGAGACCAGCCATTAAAGTTCCCTGAACTCAAAATCAAACTCTCTTCTCTCTGGGCACTGGCGGGTAAATGGAACATGATTTCACTAAGGGGTTTATATGATTTCTCATTCTCTTCAGGAGAGGATATGAGGAAGGTGTGCTCAATAGGATCCTGGAATCTCAAGCCAGGAATCCTAAGACTCTCACTATGGACGCCTGACTTCAATCCCTCTCTTCAAAAGATCACACATTCTCAGTGTTGGGTTAAAATTCTAGGACTCCCTCAAGAATATTGGAGTCCTACGATTATATTCTCAATAGCAGGAGGAGTTGGCACCCCTATCTCCCTGGACGAGGCAACAAAAAATAGATCCTTTGGTCACTATGCAAGAGTGCTAGTGGATATCAATTTAAAGAACTCTCTTCCTGACCAAATTTTGGTGGAGAGGGAGGGATTTGCGTTCTTTGTATCCATTGAATATGAGAGCTTGCCTGAGTTCTGCTTGGATTGCCTCTCCATTGGCCATCTATCCTCCACTTGTAGAAGAAGGAAGTCATTTCATGAGGAAGGTCAAAAGAAGGCAACCATGAAAAGGAAATTAACAAAGAAGTCTACCCCCGTGTTGGAAGCGAAAGGGGATGACTTAATCATTGATCTAAACATTGATCATACCATCAATGTGGAAGGGTTAGCTAAAGTGGACTTGGTTTCTGATGAGGAGGTTAGCTCTAATGACTCGCATCAGGGTGAAACAGTGCCAATTGAGGTGCCTGGAAATGTGGGTGATGCAATAGAACCTGAAGTGGTCAGGACCCAGCATGAGCCCCCCCAACCCCCAGGTGGTAACTTCATTATTCAAGACATCCAGGAAATGACCAATCCTTCTGCAGCTAGAGATATGAGGCTAGTAGGAAGGCTCTAGGCTGATGATAAAGAGGAGGAGGGTGAGGAATTGGGGGATGACTCCTACACTGAGGTTCTCTCAAAATCACAAAAGAAGAAATTAAGGAAAAGGAATAGCACTGAAAAGGTGTATAATACCCGCAAGGGTGGATACCTAACCCCATTCTCAATGAGAGTTCTTTATTGGAACTGCAGGGGATTTGGCAGCCTTAAAACAAGGTTAGTCCTCAAGACTTTCTGCATGGACCACAAACCTGATTTGGTTTTCCTATCTGAGCCTTTTATTTCCTCGGAGGCCCTCTCCCCTCTATACTGGTCTGGAATGAACCTAAAGTTGTTTGTGAAGAATGATAGGCATCCTCAGTTGCCTAATATTTGGGGAATTTGTAGAATTGATCTGTTTCCCTCAGTTATAGCCAATTCCAGACAACAAATTTCCATTTCTGTTTCTGATCAGGATTTCACATGCCACATTTGTGCTGTGTATGCTCGCACTCACTATATTCATAGAAGAGTTCTTTGGGCTGAGATAAGAGACATCATGGCTGCAATTCCTGGCCTTTGGTGCTGCATTGGGGATTTTAATGTGATTCTTGGAGCTAATGAGCATCGTGGCCCTGTTGTCCCTCCCAGATTGCCTTCTGAGGAGTTTAAGTCCTTCTCTGATGGTTCTAACCTTATCCACCTTTTGACTAGAGGTGCTCAGCTCACTTGGACTAATAAGAGGAGAGGCAATGCCCTCACTGAGAAAAGGTTGGATAGATGTCTTTGCAATGCTGATTGGCTTGCCTCTTGGAATGAAATATTTTGTTATACTTTGGCTAGAATCTCTTCTGATCACCATCCTCTCCTCCTCAGTTTCTCCTCTTCATCAATCTCCAGAATATCTGCCTTTAGATTTCATGGTATGTGGCTTCAACATTTGGACTGTAAAAGAGTGGTTGCTGAGGTTTGGCATTCTGATATTAGAGGTTGTCCTATGTTTATCATCTCTCAGAAGCTCAAGCTGCTAAAAGTGAGGCTTAGAGATTGGAACAAGACTGTTTTTGGTGATTTGCATCT
>NC_032015.1:18704641-18705596 GCF_001865875.1 Lupinus angustifolius | reverse complement strand
TGCTTTTCTGTCTTGCTGAGGATGTCCTTAGCAGAGGCATCTCCAAGCTGGTGTTAGAGGGTCAACTAACTCCAATATCTGGTCCTTCTAATCTATACACTCCCAGCCATGTGCTATATGCTGATGACATCCTCATATTCTGTAAAGGCATCAAGAGGAATCTCAGGGCTCTCAAGAGGTTGATTATTGATTATGCCAATGCTTCAGGTCAGCACATAAGTCTCACCAAGTGCAGATTCTATTCCACCACTGCCTCTCATAGGAAAATCATGGATTTGTCTTTCACTCTTGGTTTTTCTCATGGCAGGCTTCCTTTTAACTATCTTGGTGTTCCTCTCTTTCAAGGGAAACCAAGGAAGATCCACCTCCAAGCAATTGCTGATAGGATTATCCTTAAGTTAGCCACCTGGAAAGGCTCCTTACTGTCTATCATGGGAAGAGTTGAACTGGTCAAGTCCATCATCCTGAGTATGCTCACCTACAGCTTTCACATATACTCTTGGCCCTCCACCTTGCTGCAGAAATTGGACCAGTGCATTAGAAATTTCATTTGGTCAGGAGACACAAGCATAAGGAAAATTGTTACTGTGTCCTGGCACAAGGTCTGCTCTCCTTCTAGCTCTGGTGGCCTTGGTCTTAGGTCCATCAAGGCCATGAATCAGGCTGCTTTGATCAAGCTTGCCTGGGAAATGTCTTCATCCAAACAGGAGTGGGCTATCCTGTATAGGCATAGGTTTGGGAGAGGCACCTCCCCTTCTTAGAGATATTTTAAATCTTCCATATGGCTTGGCATCAAAAGCAATTGGCACACAGCTTTGTCTAATTCTATCTGGTTGGTTGGACAAGGAAAGTGTATTAATTTCTGGTTGGACAACTGGTTGGGCTCTCCTCTGGTGGACTCTCTTTGCATTCCTGAGGAGTTCCACAACTCTCTCCTATCCAAGATAGCTGATTT